>NW_027271185.1:360000-522500 GCF_040938485.1 Diadema antillarum
ACTTTGGCGATTTTAAAAGAGTCTTGGGGTTGTTATAGATTTGTCTTTAATCATAAAAATCGGTAGATGATCAGATATGTCTGAATAAAGAATGCCGTTCGTGCAGGTTTCAGTAATGACATTAGACAGTATATTATCTATTAATTTTTTACTATGGGTGTTATTGTTTATTCTGGTGGGTTTATTGATGTGGGGATGCAGTGAGTTGGAAAGTAATATGTCATGAAAATGGGTGGGTTGTAATAAATCTATATTGTAATCTCCCATCAAAAAAAAAATGATTTTCTCTCTCCAAGAATTTCATTAGCACATTGATCGAAATTGTCAAAAAAAGATTGAATATCATTTTGCGGAGGACGGTAGATGGTACCAACTATAATATTTTTCTCATTGTCATTTAAAATTTCAATAAATAAGCTTTCTGCTCCTTGAATATGCAAATCAGTTCGAATTCTGAACTTAATTTGATTATTAACATACATGGCAACCCCACCTCCTATGCCATGCTTTCTGTCATTACGAATAAAATTGTAATTGTCAATGCCAAACAGGTCCGGGGAATTGGAGTGCAACCATGTTTCGGTAATTCCTATAACGGAAAATGGAAAATCATTGAGAGAATTTAGAAATAATTCAAACAATTCAAAGTTTCTATTCAAACTCCTTGAATTAAGAGGAATTAAACTAAAATTAGCACAAATCTGATTTGCCTTATTGACAAAAAATTGACTGTTAAATTCATTAATAGTGAAATACTGACTTGTGTGGTTGACTAGCTGTTGGTCATCTATTCCAAAATCAGAATCCATTTACAATGAGTAACATTACGTGATCGCAGCATATCTGGTGCAACGGGAAGTGTAGTGCACATCGTATACACGGGGTGTATACGATGAGGTGCATCGGTGCGTGTTGTGCTGTAACAAACTATAGAGGAGCGCTTGAAATGAAATTATTGACATGATCTACAGGACTGCAGAGCATAGACACACAAAAACACAAATTCAAATAATATGCTACACTTTAGGGGTGACCTAGCAAGTAGTGTGACTTACACATAATGAAAAATAAACAGTATCATTATGTCAATACAACCTCCTTTCTGAAAGGAATTTGTCATTTTGACAATATTCTTGTCTGACATTAGATTGAGTCGAGATGGAATCGGGTGAAAGAAAAGAGGAAGAAATAAAGACAGACTCCAGAAAAAGGGGGGGTGGACAAGAGAAATCTGGTTTCGGTATAGCCGTGTATATAATGCGGGTAGAGAAGAAAGGGAGGATATGAAGGCAGATACCGGAGGGAAGATGAGAATCTGAGAGCTATATAGGGTAGGATACGGGTAGATATGACATTAAGCTGTGAAGACAAAGCATGAAAGAAGAGAAGAACTGGGCAGAACTGGTTGTGATACAGATTTGCATCGTAAAGATGCAGTTGTCGTTTACATGGCATACATCATCATTTTCTTTCAATTTTGCAACAGCAAGATCAATCCCATATCTCTTCCAATTCGGCCGTCAGATGGTAAAACGGTCTAACTCGAATTTATTATTTTGACTTTTTGAGGTAAATTCACTTTCCGGGACATGTTAGGGTGTTATTTCCAATGGTGCTATCGAGAAAATCCCATCATGTCTTGTTTTAGAGATAATTTCCGCTATCTTGGTACTTTTTTTTGTATTTTTCCTTCAGATTTGATGGTAAAACAGTCTATCTTTGAGTTAGCCCATTGTCGGTAATATCGTTTGGAGGTAAAACGAGCTATCTTTTACATAAACCATATAACCTTCTTCAATCTTTATGTGCCACGTTCGCACGTCCGACTCAGTCGACGGCGTGCCAACTTCGCTTATTCTGCTCAATACAAAGCCGCCAAGACCGATTGATAAACCACTAATTACTGCTAATCCCACGGCACAATGAAAGCATTTCTCGTGCTTTTGTTCCTCTCATATACGGCTTGTATTTTATGTGGTGATCGACTATCAAGCGATGTTCCCAACTAGATTTGCTCATACATTCTAAGTTTCTGTCACGGTTTTATGTGCAAAAGTCATGCCTTTACAGTAATGTAGCAACTGGTCATTCAAATTAAAATTGAAAATAGAGTCGTCATACAATTTATATCGAAACAAAGCTTGGCATTTCTCTTTACCTTTGCCTACTATTATGCCCATCTTAACAGAAATTTGTAGAAGTTATACAAATTGGAAAAACATACTTCTTTCTCAAAGCATGACTACCTTCGTGTCTCAGAATAACGTGGCAAACAGGGCGTTTCCACCATGGCACATAAAGAGTTAACTGAGATTTTATAAGTCATCGCTGTCAGATGGTAAAATGGTCTATCTTTGAGTTAGACCAGTTTACATAGTTTTTGTGGTCAATCTAGAAGATAGACCATTTTACCATCTATGATGTGTAGCGGGAGTGTATACATGTGCTGTGGTCAAACAGTCTATCTGCACAAAAATCTCATTTATTTTATAATTAACACCCCAAATAAGCACAAAATTCTTCAGTTATCAGTGTTTAATATGCTTCTTCTTGTCCCATTGCTAAAAATGCATTATACCCATCTCCTAAAAAAGCTCAAACCTCTAAACTTTAAAGTCATTTTTCTCAGAACAGCAATTTTCGAGATACATTGTAGACCGTTTTACCATCTGACGGCCGAATTGAGTAAAGTCAAATTTCCTATACACAGCTCATAACAAATGCAATTGACCACATATGCATGAATTACTGTGAAAATCTGTACGCATAGAGCGATATACTTTTTGCGGGATATATTATTCTTTCTTGTAAAATTTCAGTTGAACAAACTCTACTGTGTATCTTTTCTGAATGTCATTTACTAGTCATATTCATTTAATTTTGATTCGAAATGTACTTCATTTTACAGATAAAAGAATAAAAGGAAATAAATGTATGTCACACATGTATATCCATATAAATTTCTGTTTCGGTAGTCATAGTAGACCTCTAAATAATGTTATTCGAATAGTTTGTCTGTTTTGATAGAATTGTAAATTTTAAGAATATCATGTTATGAATCGTATTCGATTAAAAGAAACTCATCTCAGAATTTAATTCTTATAAACTGATGAATCGGTAAACAAGGAAAATATGATGTTGTCGCTGACAATGATCTTTAATATAATTTATGGTATAATGTTAGCAAAATCATAATAATCGTCCGAAATCAATTGTGGTTTTCATGTACATCCAACTTCAAATCAAGTGAGCTTAGAGTAGCATTTCTAATATAGTGGAATGGATATTAAGTAACAATGGGATGAGCACAACAAAAAGTAATACAAATGATGGAAATGTAATTCTAACGAGACTTCCAACTTACAAAATGTGTAAACGCTTCAGGTCAAAGAAAACCTCTGCTGAAATGACAAGACCTGCATTTCCTGACACATTCCTGCAATGAAGCCAAACATACAATCAAAAATGTAGTTACATTTTAAGAATCTCCGTTACACGTCCAGTGATGCAAGTCTGTACACATTTCATTAGGCTTAGCATTGTTACACAATACATTACATAATTTCATTGGTAACATTTTCGCCAATGAGTGTGTACAAGATGCATTTTAAGTCACCATCTTTCATTGTCCTTGATATGAATACAACCATAATCTAATTCGTGAGGTTATATATATATATATATATATATATATATACATAATCTTTCTATCTGTAAAATTTAAACACTCTTTGTGTTTTTCGGCTGAATCCGTCATCACAATTCTTTCTTCGTTTGTGAGTTTAACCTTAACCATCTTAAATACACGCGTCGATTTTCACTGCTTTACCGAAAGACATTCATCTTCAACATAAACAAAGGTGGCAGTTTTACAGGAAATTACCTCATATTGATTCACGAATGCACTGATACAATGTCGGTCTTTTTAATAGCATGACCACGATATGATGATATAACTGCATCAACCTAACAGTAAATGTGATCATCAATTATTTCAGGTATATTAATTGACTTTCAAAGGAAACTCTAAACCTTAGTTTAAATATGAAATGAGAATGCATTCTCCTTTTGTTTTGTACTCTGTAGATGTGCTTACTACACTGTCAGACGTAGTAAGCTTTTACTCTTTTATAACCTCTGTTGGTCTGCAGGTTGATCTTTTGAATTTACTGGGATCAACTTACAGAAAGCGTAGATTCCTGGCGATCTCAAAGGCACCTGCCGGAATGGAACCAAGATCAGTTCTCGAAATATCCCTGTTGAAAATCAAAAGAATACTTTCAAATGCTTTAAATGTCCATTTGTACAGACCTTTTTTTTCGAATCAAGAAATCATGAATTGTCCACAATACGTTGGGAAGGCAAGTCTCGGATGAAGTAAATGTATGCCCTCATAGTCTGCAGTAGCCAGGAATCTGGTCTTCAAAGGTGAAGCACGTTTTAGAGAATTACAGCAGCAATCGTATTTTTGTTGTTGCCCGTTTGAGAGATAAATGGTCGAGTCCCTATTGAGTCGCGGTCGTTGTAATTGCTTGCACATATCAGCAATCTGCATACATCGACAACATCGACAAATCACCGAAATAAAGATACAAGTGAAGCTTTTACAGTGACCGTGAGTCACAAAACCAATAAAAAAGTATCGGATACTACTTTTACAGATTTAACATGACTAAGAATATTATTTCCTGAAGTTAAGGAGCATAAGATGAGTTGAAGATTATTATTATTTTTTTTTTTGGGGGGGGGGCAGTTTTTCAAACCATTTTTTTTAAGAATAAGGTGAATGTGGCGTTTAGATTATCTATCGCTTGAAAATCTGCACACATTTCTTATGTCCATTTTTGATAACTGTAGAACGGGTAGCTCTAGTGCATCAAAAGTAGGTATTAGTCAGGAATCTAATACACCTAATGAGTGTGGACATTTTCGTCTTAATCTGATAATCTCTTCATTGTGATTGCAGCAGAATTTTTCAGCCACGTTTTCCCCTTTCAATGTTCGGGGCACAACACCGTGAGAGTAAACACTCAAATATGCCCTAGATTTCGCAGTCTCTCTCTCTCTCTCTCTCTCTCTCTCTTCCTGTAAACAGTTTTCCAGAGTGTACATTTTCTTCCGTTATCTAGATCGGTAACACGAGTAAGGGAATGCCGTTTTGTATCCATATAGATTTGCGATGACTGGTCACATATCCACGTCTTAAGAGAGGGCTTGGGACTAAGCTAAAGCCAAAGTTAAAAGTGCAAACCTGCATAAACGAAGAGAGTTTCAGTGCTCGCTTTAATGGACATGAACCATGGGATGATCGATTTATGCGTACGAGTTTTCAAAGATATATATTTATAGTGGAAAAGTGAGCAAAGAAAATGGGATTCCATCGGGAATCCCGATGGAATCCCATTTTCTTTGCTCACTTTTCCACTAATAATTTATATTCTTTCTGGTCAGTTTATTCTGTCTTTATTTGTTACAAACTCAAAAAGCTGCATCACTTCGGTGATCCCTCGCATTTATCCCCAAGTTGAATTATCCTTCGGGTTTATGCCAGGTTCAAGTGTGTGCGTGTGTGTCACACACAAACACACTGCTATAGCTTCTGACCACCCGAGCATTGAGAATTAAGGGTTTCTGGGACGAACACTGCACTAGGGCTTTCTATAGCTCAGTCGGTAGAGCACCGGTCTGGCAATCCGGAGGTCTCGGGTTCGTATCCCGATGGAATCCCATTTTCTTTGCTCACTTTTCCACTAATAATTTATATTCTTTCTGGTCAGTTTATTCTGTCTTTATATATATTTATACTTACAATTCACGGAGATTATAGTACTTTGATGGCCAGATAAAACGCCATTGGCTGCTAAGAGATCATCTGATGAATTCGAAATTTTCAGAAAAGCAGTTTCACGATCAAGATGAACCACTCTGAAAGGTAGAAGCGAGATGTCACCACAGTTAATACTTAAAGTGCAGAATTTGATGAGAAAAAGTGTTAAGCGCCATTTCTAGACAATATCTCGAGACCATCACCAGATAAAACAAACCAATTCTCTGTTTATTACCTCCGCCAAGGGAGGAGGTTATGTTTTCGTTACCGTTTGTTTGTTCGTTAGCTAGTTTGTCCTTGTGCAGAATAACTCAAAAATTAGTTATTGGATTGAGATGAAACTTGCAGCAAATTTGGAGAATGGCACAAAAAACAAACGATTAACTTTTGGTAGTGATCCGACAATTTCTGGCGAATTTATGAAGGATTTTTGATATTTTGGCAGGTAGGGTCAATGAACTTGGGAGCTCAGGCTGCGCGTATTTGAGGTTTGTATGCGCGCACTAACGTGCGTGCTCTAGTTTCTGGTAATAAGCAAATAATCAACGTTGGTGAAGGTGATGGGACAAGCTATCACTTCCGAGGCGATCTGGATGTAGCTATCTTTCCGAAGCGCAGCTGAGGAAAGATAGCGTACACATTCAGATCGCCGAGGAAGTGATAGTTTGTCTCATTGCCTGAAACTAAAAGTTGATTATTTGCTTTATATTCCACATCTACGGTCCTAGAAATTTCCAGCTGTCTTTAGGTATCCTTAGGGCTTAGGCTACGTGTGTGCGTAGATGACAAAAACAATGAATTTGCTGCGCGCACCGCGCGGCACCGAGGTGAAATTGCGTTGCACTGTGTACTATCAAGTGACCTAGTTAAATGATAGTCCACAGGAAATAAATTAAAATACGCTGAATAGAGATGCACAAATTTCTACGTAATGAATGCAATCTATTGTGACATCTTAAACCGTTCCTTCCGCAATTCTCTGAGTGCCTTTTATGCCCCCAAACGAGATTCTTTTTGCCCGTCGACTGAGAGGCCGACAGGTTGGTAATCCACCTGTGTGAAGGCAGTCAAGCTGTACATTGTATCCCCCTTTCCACGGTCAACTACATATGCCAGTGAACAATGGAAATATCCATCGGGTGCGAGGTATGAATAGAGCGTGCGCTGATGAGCTCATCGAATCTTTTGTTCTACACAAAACCAGGCACCTGATTGGGGTGACTGGGGTCAGCGAACCCCAAAAACTAACTGATCTCAGCCTTCATCGCTATGTACATGTTCGTACGAGTTTACAGCAGAACAAGTGGAAACTAAACCAGTAAAAAGGTAAATAATACTGTGAAATACGTATTTTTCAAACAGAAGAAGAACAAATGCAGCTGACAGAATAAACTCTGATCTTGTTATCAAACCCACTTTTCTGGGCATTTTAACACAAAGAAACATGAATTTAAGCAGGCACTCTTCTCTTCATCTTGGGAACCTGGTATACCAGGTTCCCGTATATCAGTTACTCCCACCACTGACGGGAGCCTGGTATACCAGGTTCCCGTAAGGAACGGGTTAACATAGAATCTATGTTAACGCGATCTTCTCAATTAGAAATAAACGCTAGTTAGCAGGCGCCCTGTATTGCTTATGCTCATGACGTCATACACATAATATTTAAGTTGCTCCTCATCTGGTACGGTACGTAATACGTAGTACAAACTTTGTTCTTAGCAATAATTTCAAGTCTGACAGTACAAGGCATACATCTGTCTGCTGATATTATTAAACATTTTGTAAGAAATACAAGCTGTGAAGTGTAATACAAAATCGAATGTATTATACTGCACAAGTATAAAATCACTGAGTAAAGTTTATACGGTGCCAAATGAAAATGTTATTCTGTTGACTTTTATCTTCCTCTCTATTATTTTCTATCTGTCTGCTTGGTTAATTATCTGCTTGGTTAATTATGGGCGGATGAGCTGCCAGGCAGCCAACGGCCATGGTGAAAGAGACCAAGTCGGACTCAACGACCAATAGTTGTTAGACTCTTCAGGGCGCGCCACTCCATATTCTGTGGACAGCGGTCGAAGGTTACAGCTATAATCCATATATCAGGGGAGGCAGGCCTCTTCAGCCCAGTTAAGCAACCTGCATACGAGAAGGACACTCCGATGTAAAACCTACGACTCAAGAACCTCGCTGCTACGTCCTAGCTTGGCTACAGCACACGAACCTTGGGTGTAAAGAGTGGGGTCAGTACTGCGCACACTGCACTCCACTTATCAAAGACATTATACATTGTATAGCAGATCCTCTTTTGTTTTTATATAACCTTTCACTACAATCTGGTCAAGTACCATCTAAAATGAAACTCGCAAAGGTGACTCCAATATTCAAGAAAGGAGACAAATTATGTATCAGCAACTATCGCCCAATATCTTTGTTAACTTCGTTATCAAAAATCTTAGAGAAAATTGTTCATTCAAGGACAGCTACCTTCCTTGAATCTCACAACATCATATCTGACTCCCAATTTGGCTTTAGAGAAAAACATAACACAACTCATGCCATTCTAAGTTTAATAAATACCATATCAGCTTCAATCGAAAAATCCTGTCATACTATCGGTTTGTTCTTAGATTTTTCTAAAGCATTCGATACTATAAATCACGACATTCTGTTATACAAACTTGCGCACTATGGTATTAGAGGTAAGGCTCTGGAGTGGTTCGAAAGTTATCTTTCTGGAAGAAAGCAATTTGTTACCATTGATGGATATAATTCGTCTACGGTACCAATCACGTGTGGAGTTCCCCAAGGAAGCCTTCTTGGTCCACTGCTATTCTCTATTTATGTAAATGACATTCGATGTTCTTCGAGTGTTCTCTCTTTTATCCTTTTTGCTGATGATTCAAACGTATTCTATACTCACAGTGATCCTAATAAGTTAGTAGAAGTTTAAATGTAGAACTTACTCATGTAACAAATTGGATAAAAGCAAATAGATCAACACTGATGTTTTGTTTAAAGAAAACCGTATTCTTAAGATTACTGATTTATATCGTCTTCAGCTGGGTTGTTTTATGTACAATGTAGAAATTAACGCTACTCCTGTTGTATTTAAGGAAATGTTTCGAAAAAGTAATGTTATACATAATTACTCAACAAGGTATGCGAATGATTATCATCTTCCTAAAAATAGAACTAGTTTTGCAAACAGAAATTTCATGTTTACTGGTCCTAAGCTTTGGAATTCCTTTGATCGTTCACTAAAACAAGCTCAGAGCTTGAATAGTTTTAAGTATAAGCTAAAAAATGTGTTTCTTGATAAGTATTAATAAACAGTTTTATGGTAACAAAACGTATGTATATTTAAATCAATGTTTTCTAGAAGTACTTCCATTAAGTATACTCGGAAGGTTATCTTCTGTTTCATTCGTTATTCTAATGGTACACTGTATATAATGTACACTGTAAACACTTCATACATGAACTTGTGCTTTGTAACATATACATGACTTGTTTGTATATCCATAGTACGGTTCATGTGCCCATGTAAATAGTGTATATATGGTGTTTTTGTTATTTCACTCAGCCTTATCTTTGATATCATTTTGTCTATAGTCTGTAGGGGGACTACATTTAACAAGCAGTGCTTCTAAGTAGTCCCCTTCACATTTGTATATGGTGTTATTCTATCTCAGAATATCACTATAATATATATATATATTATATATATATATATATAATATATATATATATACATATATATATATATATATATTATATATATATATGTAATATATATATGTATATATATATATATATATATATATATATGAAAAGTTCGGTTTCAAAAGGTACTGCATCTATAATTTCAAGTTGAGAAAGACGTGATTTTTTTATTATCATATACTGCGAGCTCAGACTGGAATGATATTCCCCCTATTATACTGATAAATGATACAACACTAAAACCACTCTCTAAGAAAATCCAGGTCCGTACATTTATTTTAATGAATTAATCATTTTTATAATTTTGTAGTTGTAGTACCTTTTAAAACCGAAACTGGATGTAGTACCTTTTGAAACCGAAATTTCACATACTAGAGATATATTCAGCGTGATGTTATGACATGTTTCGCGGATTTATTTTTCCAGCACTGGTGTTGATAGGGATGGAATTCCAGGTCAAGGGGGCCTCGGTAATTGACAATGCCCTGCCCTATTTAGCAGCAAGAATAACAAACCAATGTGCACAGCTAATGCCCTACTTCTCCCTTGCTGACCAATATGTTGAATGAATGATTGTCATTGGTCCTAGGCATTATTTTAATCAATTTTCACATGCTTCAAATGTTCTGGATCCATCGAGCATGGGGGGGGGGGGATCCATTATGCGTAAACGGTTATAGTTGGTGAGGGGTCACAACATCTCACCAGGTGATTTCTCTCTTCCCTTTTCTCCTTTTGTGTTTTTCTCATGAGCTTTATCTCATGATTTCTTTTCTTTTTCTTCTTTGTATTGATTTTTTTTGGCTATTTTTCTCTCTGTGAATTCTCCCTTCACGTGTCTCAAGAATGCTGTATTCATTATCTTTTTTTTTCAATGGAACTTCGAAGGGAAAAGGGTGGAAAAGCAGCATATAAATGTTCCATATTTTCTCAACGCTGTAATTAAATTCATTAAAGGATTTCATTCTGGTATCTGATAATCTAAAAGCTGATAAAATCAAGACCGTCGATGAGTAATATGACCACTTATACTAAACACACATTTGGTATTACCTTTGTGACATTGTCTGGGTAAAAGGTGTCATTTACAATAATGAATAATGTCATTTACAAATATGAATCTAATGTTCAAAGCTTCATGCCACTACGTAATTTCCAGCCCTGGTACTTTACATTATGCACGTATAGAATAACACAACATACCCACAGATAAAGCACTGTGGTTAGGGATGTCAGAATTCCATGCCATTGTATATATTTAACAAAGTAACTTTGCTTCAGACTAGTTGTCACACACTTATTAGCTATTAACCCATTTATATAAGGCATATTCCATACCTACGAAGTGTTTGTACTTAATTTTGGGACAATTTATGGCCCAAACTCAACACCCATGCAGTAAAGCACAGTACCGGTAACTAACAGTAATGCAGTACGTGGGACTACATAAAAGTCGTGTCATTTTTCGTGTCGCTCCGCCGTTTCTCCTTTGCTCTTGTATACTGCTTTTAATTCCTGATCCTTTTCTTGGGATGGTTTGTTTTGCCAATGAGTTCTCCTTCATTTTCCTCCATTGCTTATTCAAAATGTGATGAGTTTTTCAAGATATTTGTCAGATTTGCGTGGTGATTTTAACAGAAAGCCAAAAAGCCAAAAGCCAACTTCTATTGTTTACAAATTAAGTCAGTGGACAGTGGTAGAGGGTCAAGTCAATGCTGATCTCTGATTGGTCAATTTCCCGATGATGTCATTGGAGTGGATGTAGTTCCTTTTGAAACCGAACTGATTCTTAAATGTAATTTTTAAACACTTTTGGTTGGAAATTAAGCTTTTCGTTAGTATAGGTGTAAAGAGGCCGTAAAAATGATTACATCAACATTGCAACTGAGCTCCTCATATATATATATATATATATATATATATATATGTGTGTGTATGTATTATACTTTTACATTATTTTACACAGATTCTCGAATCTATCCGAAGCGGACTAGGCTTTCCACTCCATGGCACCCCCACGCATTCCTCAAGCATGTAAACTCCTATATAATTTGTTTATTTTCTCAAATATACGATAAGGTTATCGGTAAATTCTTTGATTTCATTGTATTTGTTCAAAAAAACTGTGATGTTTTTTGTTCGAATACATGACCTTTTCATTCGGGTATAATTTTTATAGATAAAAAGCACATAAAATCAAACTGAACTGAACTAAAACAAAAAAAGCATGACAAGGTGAATGCATCGGCTAGTCGTTTATCACAAAGGGGCTTTGCGAACATAATTAATTCAAACCAATTCATTAGCTTGAATCATAACGATTACAATTTTAATGAACTTGTAGTGATACACTCTTCCTCTTGAAACAAACACACGCACACATGTACACAAGGGAATGGATCCAGGACAACTCGCCCTCGAGACACGTCGCCCCGAAGACAGCTCGCCCTCGTTTTTCGAGGGCGAGTTGTCTTGGGTCCGAGGGCGAGTTGTCTCAAGTGGCGAAGCTTCGAAGGAATATACCTCGAATGTTTGATTTAATTTCAGACAAATAAAAGCTGTTTAAAATGATTTTGCATTTATCTGCCTAAATTACATTTAAGAATGCACACAGTTTCTATTTTCTCTGATTAAAATCATTCTTAAAATGAAATTTATGGCATTTTGTTATCCCATTTTCCCAGCCCTGAGATCGCTAGAATTGCAGAATTGTCCATGCCCAATTTGACCTCGCCCCCATATTCTTCTTGGCAAACTGCAGTAAATTTTTCGATTTTGAATGCACCTCTGACTCTTAGACTTCATTTATGATTCAGGTTTGTATTATTGATTAATGATGCTAGATAGTAGGTTAAATTCAATTAATATTTCACTGTCTTCGTTTATTCAGCAAAAGAAGAAGAAGATACGATCTTGCCCTCGCCTCTTTTTCTCCCGCTGGCGCGGCATATATATGTATTAGTTTGCCGATGAGAATTAGGGGGGGGGGAGCTCAGATCGGGCATGAATGATTCTGCAATTCTTGCGATCTCAGGGCTGGGAAACGCGATAACAAAATGCCATAATTTCCATTCTAAAAATGATTTCAATTGGAGAAAATAGAAACTGTGTGCATTCTTGAATTTGATTTAGGCAGACAAATGCAAAATCATTTTAAGCAGCTTTTATTTTGTCTGAAATTAAATCAAACATTCGGCGCCAAAGGGAATATACTACATTTATGACCTTCCTGTGACATTTGAAATTGGTACTCATGACAATGGCGTTATATTTAACCATAAGAGCACCACGTGCTTTTTCCGTGCAGTATCGCAGTATCAGGAAGTTTGTAAAATGTATTGAACATGGGATCAGACTCTTGTCTATTGTTTAGGTCTGTCGGATGTAACCGATAATATAGACCCCTACCTTCTCTTCCACCTGCTCCATTCCCACCCCCCCTCCACATAAGGAACATGGTTAAGGTTAAAGTCAAATTGAAGAGAGTAATGGGCATCAAAAGTGACAATGTCGCCGAAAGAAACAGCGATCAGGTTATCATGTGTTTGATAAATAGCCGTCAACTTGTACTTTAATAGTGTGCCACAGTAATACTATGTGAACTACAATTTTCAGATCTAAAGATTTTTCATTCATATATTTGTGTTTACATGTGTCTGCTCTCCCACCTCTCTCTCTCTCTCTCTCTCCCTCTCTCTCTCGCTTTCTTCTTACGTGATACGAAGCGAATTTTGCCGATTACAATTATTTGATGTGACGTTCAATTCAACGCTTGTGTGGCATGCACCAAGTTAAGAAAAATGTTAACGCACAAACAAGTACCACTAGACACAGGAGTAGAACATATGCCTCCAGCTCCGGAAAACACACACACACACATGTCACATTGTGCAGCTATGAGACGCTACACACGGAGCGGTTTAGTGTGACACTGCTAACGATAGTAACAGCGCGAAGGCCTTTGAAAAAAAAAAATCTACGAACACACTTTCATGGAACATATTATGAGTTTACCGACTACTCAACGCAAAGAGAAAGAGGTATATGTTTCGTTATTGGTTCCTAGAGTCACATAACCTCCTCGTCATGAAGTGGCAATAACACGATGTTAAGTTGCTCTGAGCTGTGTAGCGACTGCAGCAACGCCATTAGCTGAGCACTTTTTGAAATTGGGAGAAGAAAGATTATCATTTATCGTTTCCTTTGTCAGATGAAAGAAATAGGGAAAATCTAGTGACGCGTTTTCTCTATTCTCCAATTCAAACTCCGTGCAAATGCAAATATGGGAGAGTCAAACTTTTCACAGTCAACTTAGCCTACGAGGAGACAAGAACGATTCTTCAAAACGAATGAAGTGAGTCAACCTTTCGCGAAAGGAGCATTCATATATTTTCGCTCTCCCTGTTGATGTCAACAATGTAAGACAGAGTCGATCACTGCGTCCAAAAACATCCAAGGCATTACTTTCTAAAGAATACTAGTAAACATCACTGGCTTTGCGAAACCGTGGTAACTTCATCGACTTTTGCGTTTATAGTTACCACAGAGAAGTTACTTTCATTTTAACGTGGGATCACGTGTTTATATCACCTATCCCATCCAACACCAGGAACCTATTGTATCTTCTTGCGTTGCTACCTTTCAGTGGTAAAGACGAAACTCGAATGTTAGTATTACGCTACTGGAAAGTTTTAGTGACCCTGGCAAGTCAACACAACAGGTCTTCATTCAGCAAGGGGATCAGACGGATCATGCATGTACTCGGCAAAGGTACTTGGTAACCACTAAATAACACCACCTTGGCATTGAGTAGACATATCTTATTATCATCGGTACGTGTTACTTCATTTCTATGATATTCAAAGTTTCATATCTACTGTTGATTGTGTAGTTGCTTTATTGTACCTGGCTTGTGTGTTTGGGTTTGTTTTTTTTTTTTTGTTTTTTCAATTTCAATCAGTTTTCTGAATTGTATTGCATATCCCGCACAGTGAATAATCAATGGGAACTAATGCCATGTGTTAACTAGTGTAAATTATAAAATTGAATCTGAATTTGATTCTCAGCCAGAAATTTGCAAAATAAATCGTTGTGTTAATGTTGGACACTTCGAAATTTTGATAGTAGGCCTACTTTCCTTTTTTTAGCATAAGTCTGTTGTGTTTGATTTTTAATCCACCCCCAGAGATCAACAGAGCTAATAACTCTTTATTATAAATGTGCGTGTGTGTTTAACTTTTTGTGTGTGTGTGTGTGTGTGTGTGTGTGTGTGTTTTGAGACTTTATGACCTTGCTGTGACAGAAGCTGTTGTTACTTGTGTAAGAAATTTAAAGATTAAAATGTTTCATATCACTAAAAACGTGAATTGTAACCAAACGTTACAATCAAACATAATTATCTTACAAATTACACTTAAAACTATACACATTGTTCAACAGCAAACGTACGTTTTTAAAGATATACATTTATATGCTCTCTAACTTCATTAAACTGAGATGAGGAACGATTCTAAAATTAGATTGAAAATCCCAATCTGATGGATTTAGAAGTCAGCCTAATTTCTAGGTCTAATTTTGGATTAGACCCTATTAAATGTCAATCTCATAGATTTAATTAAAATCTATAAGGAATTTAGAGAGTACACACATACTGATAGACAGACAGACAGACAGACAGAGATAGGAGGGGGATGAGACACCGTGTGATATTTAAATTTCACAAATATTTTGCCCATAAGGCACAAATAAGAAATAAACGAGTAAATACACTTTGCATTTCTGGTGTAGAGTGAGGCTAAGGTGCTAGGATGTTCCAAAAACACAAAGTACTCGTAAAAAAAAAGAGAGCACTATATTTTGTGAAAGAAATAGATACGAAGAAATACTAAGAGGGGAGAAAAGTGTTTTGTCGTTACATGGTGAGCTGTATAGCTGTCGAGATTGAAGTTTTGAATAATTGATCTATAATGGCTCATGTTTAATAAGACGCTCTTCAAAGCTGAGACTAAGAAGTAAAACCCTAATGAGGAAGGAATAGGGTCAATGTGTGCCATTGGGTATTATCGATGTTCTTCGCTACTTCTTCAATTAAGGAAAACTTGAGATGAAAGTTGTTACCGGAGTTCCTTGTTTTGATCGCTCTCAATGTGACTGAGCTCGTATTGGCATTCCTCTCAAATTCAAAGCAGACGTTATATAGGCGTTGCTTCTTTTCCCACAGCGAAAAAAAAATTAAATCTATTAAAGTTTATTTAGTCTCATCCCCAATTCTAGACAATTTCATGCTTCCCACCTTGCTGACATTATTTAATTTCCCACAGAAAAAAAAAACGTCCTAAACCTCTCATGAAAACTTATTTGTTAGACGTTTCTAAGGGAAATAAGGAATATAATAACTCAAAAACCTCAATCCTATAATATGCCTTGAGAAAAACTAATACACACCATTTAAAAGTACACAAACGAACTCCATTAATCTGATTGCTAAAATTAGCATCATGACACCGACTCATTTATGACAAGACCTCTCTGTACAGTCTGCTCATCATCCTGTACAGTAGCCGCAGTTATTATGACTTACTGCTTTTCTAATAACATGTTCATCCCCACATTAATGTTTTCAAGTATTACCCTATTATATATCATTTTATTTGTCGAGCAGGTTGACGTGATATTTACTCGTTGCTCAGCAAGACATGCTACTGGTGCATTATGTATCTTTGCTACCAAATGGATGTAAACGTGGAGGGACGAACGGTGACTAATTGTACACTGGACATAGGTACGAGTGGACGTCACAAGCTCGACACGTACCACAAGTCGTACAGCCCATGAGTCACACTCTGCCCACTAGTCATACAGCCCACGAGTCATACAGCTCACCAGTCACATGCACAGCCCACTTTCCAGACAGTATAGCGAACACGATAGAAAAGCTCTACTTCAACTAAGATAAGATCTCGAGCTATACGGTCCACGAAGGAGACACTAAGTGTATGTAAATATATAAGACCCATGAGCTCGACACTTGCCCCCACCCCCCCCCCCCAAAAAAAAAAACAAAACAAAACAAAACAAAACAAAACAATAAGAGCTCGACATTACACAGCGGGGCTTGATTTACATAGAATCGAGCTCCTTGGGCTGTTTTTTTTTTCTTTCTTCTTCTTCTTCTTCTTTTTCTTCTTCTTCTTCTTCTTCTTTTTCTGGTGTCGATCTCGTTGGCCGCATACGTTCACATAATTATACTTTCATATACACATGAATTGATTGTTATGCGCCGTAAGTCTTACATGACATTATTGTATAGAATCCATTCACTGATGATACACGAGCATTCTATTTGAATGGCAAAATTACGGGGGATTTTTTTTTCTTCTCTTTTCTGTTCCTTCCTGACCTTGAAACAGAAACGGCATAAAAAACAATGCAATCTAACAAGTGTACAATAGAAATATCTTTCAAAACAAAACAAAACAAATGCTCCCCACGGTCATTAGGGCTTGACAGTCACGAGTGTGCAGTCTTGCCTGGCGACACACAACATTCATGACTGTTTCGCAGGTCCTTCGCCGGCTGATGAATATATCAATGGGCGTGAACTATCACTGGTATTACTTTGCCAGGACGTTTTGCATGTTTCTTCTCCGTCCAAGCAAAACCACTCCTATTTTCTTTGCACCAAACACTTTTGGCATTAGATAATATGTTGACCATCTCAAGTTGAAAATTGACCAGTTATGTGGGACAATGCTCGCGCTTCAATGATAACGGTAAAATAAGTAAGAATATGAACATTTGGGGAAAACTATAAAATCGGACGTATTCTGTTGGTAAATTCCCATTTAGAAAATAGTCGCCGAATGGAACAGACCTCTAGCGATTAAAGATTTGGATAAATTTAGCATATGACGTACTTTCGTCAGAAAACAGGGTAGCTGTGGCATACTGGATAAGACTCTCGACTCCCAATCGGAGGCCCGAGTTCGATTCCCACCCAGTGCTTACGTCCTTTCGACAATATGTTTTCACCTACAATGTCCCTCTCGACTCGGGTGTTTAGATGGGTACCTGACAACGCTGAGATAAAAATAATGGCACGGCCCCCTGGTAGAGCACTAGCAACACTGAAGAGTCTACCCTGGATAAATACGACCTTACTATTGTTATTGTTAATATTGTTATTATAATTGTTATTATCATTATTATTATCATTATTATTATTATCATTGTTGTTATCGCACTGCAAAAAAGTCCGGTGTTAAATACTGAACACCGAGCTGGTTTTAAATTTTCGGTGCTCATTTGTGGTGCTAAATTAACACCTCCGGGTGTCATTTCCAAATTTTAAACTGTTTTTTGAAGAGTTTCTTAGTAACTGCACTTCTTGTTGATTTTTAATTTAAACAAGACGATCAAGAATTTTACATTAAAATACTAGATTTTTGAAAAAATGTGAAAATAAATTTACACCAAAGTAACAAAGTAACGAGAGGGCTTAATTGGTGCTTTTAGTTTTAGACACAACCATGTCACGTGACTACTTGCAACTCTGAAAGGAGAATCATCTCTGCGTTAATGATATTGGACTACAGCCATTTTAATGAAAGTGTAGATAAACAGGAAAATACCATAAATGATATTAGCATGTTTTATGAAGAGGTTGGAAAGAGCAATGCTGTGTAATAAAAAGGGGCGATCAATGCTGCTAATTAGGCATTAGATAAATTTCCTGGATGAAAATGACAAATAATCACCCACATTTACAGTATAATAAAAAATGTGCTCCAAGGTTCTTACTCCAAACAAGGTTCTGACTACTTGCGTGCAATAATAGCAACAGCCAAATAATATCAGCTGCGGGCCACACTGCTGACCAGATTTGACCTCGAAGGCAAAACTAATCTACTCATGTTTGCCTCGGCAGATAAGCACACCTGGGTATTAAAGCATATTACTTCACAAAGATGAACAGCTACGGACGTCAGACTTTTTAAATGACAAAACACGAAAACCCTGGAACAATACCCCATATATTTGATGGAACAACACAAGAGAACTGTTCCAGGAGTCGTAATTGAAAAAAAAAAATACAGAATGGGAACTAACCAAAACAAACAAACTAAACATATTTCCCCTGATATGCACGGAGAAAGGTTTCTAAGTTAGTTTATCATAATTCTAAATTATGCAAATCGCTTCCTGTATCTTATTTAATAATTTTAAGTTATAAATGAGCTGTAAACTGCGACTGTATTGCGAACTTGACGTTTTGGTTTAAAAAGAAATGGAAGATAATTGATTAAACCCTAAACACTTGTTTATAGTTGATACGTTATTCTACCGAATTAGCAATATGGTGTGTTTTTTTCAAGCAATAACGAAACAAACTACCGAATTAGCGTGATGGTGTGTTTTTCCTAGCAATAACGAAACAAAGCCCAAGAAAACGTACCAAATGCAAACCAAACTGGGTGGAGTAGTTATCATTGATCCAAGAAGGTATGTCTAAATTCAGTCGAATAAGAGTACGATAACATTGCGTGGATATCAACAGAAAGTGTGACTGATACAGAATACACTTGGACAAAACTTTACAGGACTGGATGATTGTCAACTTTCCTCTTATTTTGAACTCTGCACGCAAAGCACAATGCTTTGGTGTGTTCAGGCAAAGTGATCAAGACTACTTCAATTTTCATCTGAGATGAACAAGTATCAGACAGAAATATCACAAGAGTATAAGCAAATACTCTATCACATTTTGTGTGTGTGTGTGTGTGTGTGTGTGTGTGTGTGTGTGTGTGTGTAATGGTGTATGTGTGTGTGTGTGTGCCTATGCCACGTGTATCTTTCATTAGGGGAATTGATTTTGAAATATTTATAATGCACAAACCGTTGTAAAGTGTTGTCAATGATGATCCATTGAGCTATTATAATCCATTTCAAGAATGATCACTTAAAGATCACTTTAACTGATAAGTTGTTCCCTGAGCTTAAAATCCTGAAAATAAGAGAGTTTTATTGATTTCAACTTGGTCAATTTATTTCTAATTACAACTGCAACCACCTACGCAAAATATTTGACTTTTTATTTCACCGTAACAGTCAATAACATAACTATCCCACGAGACAATCCAGAGAATTTCATCTTCCCTTAGTGAGAACTGTACACACTAAAAAAACATTTTTTTTTTTTATACTGGACCCAAATTTTGGAATAGCTTAGATAATAGTTTGAAAGAATCTGTTAAGTTAATTACATTCAAATATAAACTTAAAAAGTATTTACTTTCCACAATCAAATACCAGTTCATTACGTTTATGAAAAATCCCCCATGTTTCACTTGTCCTTGAGATTTTGTCGCATGTCCACAGACCTTTTCCATTGCTTTCCTTTTCCTTTTCCATTTCTTTTTCCATTCTTTCCTGCTCCTCTTTCCTCGTTCTTGGTTTTCCAGTAAATGTGTGTGTGTATTTTCTTCATTTCTGTTATTTCTGTGTTTTGTATTGTTATTGTTGTTGTTGTCGTTATTGTTTAGTGTGACAGCGTGTATTTCTTCTCTTTTGGTCATATTTCCCTGGCATACACGGCCAAATAGTGTCTGTGCCATTTATTTGATATGTTACATATGTTATATGTTTGCATTCTAAAATCATAGTAAGTATTGTTTATAGTATGAGCATCTCGATGAGCAAATGTACAATGGTAAATAGATGAATCTAATATGAATGTATTTTATTGGTATAACAAATTGGTGCTGTCTTTGTTTTGTTTCCGGTGTTCTACGTCTTACAAGCTTGGCGTTTTAGTGGAAACTGTTTTCGGTCGTTATGATTACTTACCTCTTTTTTGTTACCCTGACAAAGTGTGCATTGTTTCTTTTTTTTATGACATCTTTCGTGCATATACTTTGTATTGTATAGTCCTTACTAGATGAATGAAAGAGCAATCGACAACTTTTACCGCTTTGAATCATTTTTTCTTTTTCTTTGTTTTTTGGTGATGCAAATAAACAAACTATTGAAATGAATTGAATTGAATAAGAGTCTATGTTATGCGACTTCGTTTACTACAGGCTTTGGTTTCGTATAAAACCAAGATAGTGAGCGTATAAACTTCATGTTGGTCAATTATCCTAAGTTTGCTTATGGGGATGGGTATAATGTCACACTGACTTGAATACGTGGTTTTCGACTCACGAGATAGAATTACCATAGCTTTATCCACTGTGTTGGAAGGAATAAAGTATACCGTCTACATCAAAATGCAAAACAACAGGTGACTCCCGTTATAACGAAGTCCTCGGGACCGGCCATTTTCTGTCGTTAGTTTTTTCTGTCATATGAAATATAAGAATATAGAGCGGATAACGTGGGTTCGTTTTAGATAACGGGAGTGCAATGTACCGGCTTTCTTTTTAGGGATAGGCATCATTATTCCCATCGTAACGAAAAGGCCGTTGGGGACTAAAGAGAGATCTCACTTGTCACAGTACCATATTATCCTTTCCTTCCCTATAGGCTCTTTCCCACTTTCATTGCTTCTCCAATTCACCGAAGGAAGGAGCAAGCTCAAAATATAACCTGAACACATCACATGCAACATTATTTAGCTACACTGATGAAAAGCTGCAGTTGTTACATAGTTATGAACATACTTTCAAGTGTTCAAGGGTTTGAATATAATATTAGCCTGCGTGAAGTCAAATCTTTGGACTGTGGTCATAGAAGAATATTTCACTGCACATATTGTGCTGATGAAATTGAATTGACAAAGAATGTAAGTCAAATACTAGGATAATTACACGGAGATGGTTATACACACACAATAGAAAAGCAAGAATAAGGCCAAGAGACTAATTTGGATCTATTGCATCGTTCGTTTGATGGACTGGCTTTTGACTAGATAAGTTGATTTCTTTTTTTTTTTTCTGGAAGGGGGTGGGGGAGGAGGAAATGAATACTTGCAATCCAGATGGACGATGAAATGTAATCGGAAGCTTATGAATCCAGTGGTAATCATTGTAGATGATTCTCATTAATGAAATAGGGAAAAGTCACTTGTACTAAGTACGTTGATACTCAAACGACTAAGAGCACCATGCGTCATATTCCTTCTGCACTTGAAGAAAGAAGAAAAGACCTAAGCTACATGACAAACGAAGCCATCAGGAAAAAAAAAAGTACATCGTGAATCGTCTCTGCGAGCGTAGGTGTGGTCAACTACACTGGTTGCTTACTAAACCTTCTTTGAAACTAGAGTTCTCGTATAGATGTATCGACGTACTGATATGATGGGGTGATTACTGTGTCCAAATACCAGTTTAACGTTGCTCTGTATTAATAAATATGTCATCGAAACAATGATTTGAGATGATGGTGAGATCTACATGGGTATAAAAACGAATAGAGTTAAACAAAACACAAAACGTTTCTTTCTTTATTACTAGCAAGGCTCCCCCCTCCCTCATCTCCAAACTGGGTAAGACAGAAAAATTGTCAACTTTCCTCTGCATTTCCCCTCTGTGCGTGCACAGAATCGCACACGGCTTCGGTATCCTCGGGTAAAGCAATTAAGGGTATTTCAATTTAATCATGTGATGCGAATCTGTAATGTATTAGACAAAAATAGCACCAAAATTATCTTAATGCAATACATTCTGCCTTTGCAAACGGATGGGCATATGGACAAAGTATAGGAGCGTTTCAAGGTGTCGTATCGTACGGGTAAATAACGGCATATCCAGCCGCGACCTCCAATTTATAGCCGTTGCTATAGTCACATTCAAAACCTCTACAGTCTAACTCTTGTCAGTGTCACTGGCAGCACTTTACAGTACTATGCTACAAATTGATTTTACAAAATTAATCTCCCTAATGAGAGATAGTTAATGTATACCTGTCGTGGACATACATCAAGCCACGTGTTCCAGGCGTCTATCGACAACAAAAAGAGATAATGAATATAGTTGTCCTATTTTTCATCAGCAACAAAAGTCCTGAAGCAATTCCCTATGCCGATAGCACGCATATCTCTCATTAGGGGGGTTGATCTTTGAGTATATGAATATAAGAACGACCCAAGTCCATGGAAGATCATTTCGAGTAAACTAAAAAAAAACTTCATATCTTTTTTATTTGTCCAATAATATTCTATTTAACTGTGATGGGAAGGCAACATTGTATATACAAATTAGAACATATATTATTATGACAATTAACATTTACATTAATTGTGGAGAGGCCATTTTGTGTGGTGGACTTGGGTCGTTCTTTGATTCATATGGACTTGGGTCGTTCTTTGATTCATATACACGTTATTCTGCTATAGAGATGGGAGAAGGATGAGAGAGGGCGCTATTATATGAATGTAAGAATGACCCAAGTCCTTCATTCTTACATTAATATAAGATTTAACGCATTCATTTCAGGCACTTCCGGGGGTAATTAGGATTTATCATTTACACACAAGATGAGTCCATGCATAAGCTACAATTTCCCATGTCAAACTAAATTTGGCCAAAAATTGGACTTGGGTCGTTCTTATATTCATATACTCATTTGTCCAAAGTGTTGCTAGGTGCTACCAGTGGCACTACTGATTATAATAATGGATGTCGTGTTTGTCGTGACGTAAGGGTTCGTTTATTTTTTTTTTCTCTCTCTCTCTCTGAATGATGACTATGCATTAGGCAACGGCTGTCAAGTTAGAGATGTAGACAAGATGTACGAAACGAAAGCCGAAAACGTTCTTACACCTTCTTAATACATATCAGGTATAGCAAACACAATGACTTAATGAGTGGTGTCGGAAAACTTTAAAACTTTGTCGTCACTTTAAACCACCAGAGACTCTGACCTATAACCAGTGGGAAAGAAAAACACATGCCAATTTAACCAGATGATGATAAAATCACTTTCTTCATTGGAAATACAGACATAAGAAGTTGAATAAAATACAGTTGAATGATCTAAGGTAAATCATATGTATGAAACGAGTCCATACGCATCGTTTGGACATGTGAAATTACTCCAACTATTATCTTGCATCACTTTGTATTGGGTTTTCAGAAACGTTGGACTTTGGGCATTCTCATATTCAGATATTCCAACAGTATGTAATATATATATATACGATTGGTATCGAATTCTTTCCCGACCATGGTGGGTTTTTTTTTTCCTCGTCAGTAATATGGAGAGCTTTTTCTTGTTGTTTCAATACTTTGGGTGTTCAGGCCCATACCTTTTAGGCACGTTTAGATGCACAAAAATGATCCATGATCCATGATTATCTTTACAGCTCTTGTATTCCCTTCACAGGTGACTAAGGTGTGCGAAGATCGATTGAATAGGCATCCATCACTGAATAAGAAGAAAGCACAGTGTAAAAATAACCGTAAAAAAGAGATGCTACAAGAAATCACTATGAATTACATACTGATGTGAAAGACCCTTGAGTGCCATGAGAATCTGTTGTGAGAAATGAGTCATATTTTGATTATGCGTACAAATATTTTTCACGCCAAGCGTAATTGAAAAGTCGGATACAACATTGAATAGGACCTATATTAAGTTCTTTCTATGTAAGTATAAACCAAGAAGAGGCAATCCGTTTCCATCTTACCTACACAAGTAACATTATGATTCGGCTTGTTCTCATTTTGTTTTCCTTTTCTTTTTATATTTTGAATTGACTGTTGTGCTTATTTTTGCAGTATATCTAAAAAAAATAGTAAAGGAATGTGAAATTACAATTCCATACACCTTACTTAATCAATGAATGCTCAAGTTCGTGAGTTTCTGCAGTTGTTAGAACAGGCTAGTCCTAGTCCTTCGGCTGTTATTTCTTTAACTGATGAAATCGGATTTGTTTTACGTGGCTGTTTAAAAGAGCAGTGAAAGTTTATAATGTGCCATTGCGTGAACGACGGCTTGAAGTCCACTCCGTCATGTCTGTAGGACGGAAACATTTTTTTCTTCCACGGTATCATAAGTGTTATGGGATCTCGATTTTATATGCACCTGTTCTGCATGTTGTTCGTTCGCAAAGTACGTGACAAAACCTCTCTAACTCTTGTCATTACAAGCATGAGGATCAGGGGGTTGTCACTGGCAGCACTTTACAGTACTATGCTACAAATTAGTTTTACAAAATTAATCTCCCTAATGAGAGGTAAATGTACATGTATACCATATTGGACATACATCAAGGCACCTGTTCCAGGCATTTTTCGACAACAAAAAAGGGATAATGAATTTAGTTTTCCTCTTTTTCATCAGAAACAAAACTCTGGAAGCGATTCCTTATGTCGATACCACGCATATCTCTCATTGGGGGGGGGGGGGGTGATCTTGAGATATTCATTTGTGCAAAGTGTTTACAAAAGGAGATGCTACCAGAAATCACTATGAATTATATACCGATGTGAAAGACCCGTGAGTGCTTTGAAAGTCTGCTGTGAGAAATGAGTCATGTTTTGATTATGCGTACAAATATTTTTCCCATCAAGCGTAATTGAAAATTAGGATACAACATTGAATTGGACCTGTATTAAGTCCTTTCTACGCTAGTATAAACCAAGAAGAGACGATCCGTTTCCATTCTTCCTACACAATCAACATTTCAGCTTGTTCTCATTTTGTTTCCCTTTTTTATCTATTAAATTGACTGTTGTGCTTATTTTTTCAGTATATCTAAAAAAGAAAACATTTTTAGTTACTACAGGAATGTGAAATTACAATTTCATACACATTGCTTAATCGATGAATGTTCAAGTGTGTGAGTTTCTGCAATTGAGTATCTGAATATAAGAACGCCCCAAGTCCATGAGAGACTATTTCGAGTAAACTTTAAAAAAAACTTAATATTTTTTTTATTTGTGCAATGATATTCTATTTAACTGTGATGGGAAGGCAACATTGCATATACAAATTATAACATATATTATTATGACAATTAGCATTTACATTAATTGTGGAGAGGCCATTTTGTGTGATGGACTTGGGTCGTTCTTTGATTCATATACATGATATTCTGCTATAGAGATGAGAGAAGGATGAGAGAGGGCGCTATAATATGAATGTAAGAATGACCCAAGTCCTTCATTTTTACATTGATATAAGATTTAACTTATTCATTTCAGGCACTTCCGGGGTTAATTAGAATTTATCATTTGTACACAAGATGAGTCCATGCATAAGCTACAATTTCCCATATCAAACTGAATTTGGCCAAAAATTGGTCTTGGGTCGTTCTTATGTTCAGGTCTTCAATTGTTAGAACAGTCTAGTCCTTATCCTTCGGCTGTTACTTCTCCAACTGATGAATTGGATTTGTTTTACGTGCTGTTTAAAAGTAGAGTGAGTGTTTGTAATGTGCCATTGACCATTGCGTGAATGACGGCTTGAAGTCCTCTCCGTAATGTCTGTAGGACGGAAACATTTTTCTTCCACGGTACCATAATTGCTACGGGATTTCGATTTTATGCACTTGTTCTGAATGTTGTTCGTTGGCAACGTACGTGACAAAAGACAAAGATCGATCTGGGACCGTTATGCTGACTTGGTAATTCATAAGACCAAATGTTAATAGATTTTATCTATTTTCAATATCATAGTAATTAATTGTCTTCACAGTGTGGTTATTTTCAACAAGTATAACGTTGGCGAACTCAACTCGCTTCGACCCTGACGATTTTCAACTCCAGATAACTTTCCTTCGTTTATCGAACACTGTGTGCTGTTACCATGTCAAGGACCGCGTATTTCCTCGCCCTAAATCTTTCAAATTTAGGGCAACTGCATTTCCGTCGTCGTGGGTGTCGTCATGTGTGAATCCAAGTGGGTATGACTGACCGATGACTTTATTTCTCAAGTGCGGTGGGGCGTGCCAACGTACATGAACGTAACGGTTATGCGATGCCCTTACCTACCACTTACTGACTATGAATATTTTGAAAATGCCCCTTCACGAGTAATAGTTATTTGTGACCCTGCGTCACAAAACCAACAAAAAAGTCGCCAAACAAGGATTCTTATTTTAGGGACATTCTGACAGAGCAGACTCTAAGCTTTGAAAATGATGTATAGCTCAATTGAAATGGACTCTCCTAACATATCTAGATATAAGAACGAATGTACACACTTTGGAAAAGTGTAAACTGAGAAAAGAAGCTCTGAAGTACAAGGTCTACTCAAGCGCTTTAATCTTTACTATTAAAACCGCGCTAGCTGCGTGATGAATGGGACAAAAAAACAGCTTGTAAACCATCGGAGCAATGACAATGAACAATTTTCATTAAGCTGAAATTAAGATGCTTTATTCTGTCCATGATAGAGTTACTTTTCAAAAGTCACTAGAGTTGAAAGTGAAGAAGGTGCAATAGATTTTCGAGAAATGAAAAGTGGCACCTAAGACACACCTGGGTCCCGTTTCATAAAACTTGTTATCAGTGACAACTGTCACATTTCTGTGACAAATTTGCTCTTAGCCAATCAAATGCAAAGATTTCAGTAGCTTATAGCAACTATGACAACTTATCACTGATAACAAGTTTTATGAAACAGACCCCTCATCTCGATCACTACTGTACAAAAAAGAGTTGTATAAAAACTACTGAAAAAACACTCTCCCATGCATTTTATGATCCCAAACTTAGGAATGAAGAAGAATAGCTCTTTCAGAAAATATAATATGGTTGACCCATTTCAATATAATATGGTTGACCCATTTCACCTTTTTGAGTCCTGACGTATACTAGGGGTGCTACTTTTTGTTGGTTTTGTAATGTACGGTTACATTTGTATGTCATCAACTGACTTGACTCTGCTGCGAATCTTCCAAGCATTGGGAAAACAGAACACTTATCGCAATATCAAGGTATATACGCCATGTCTAATTATTCGATTGATATCTATTTCCACAGATCTTTTAAGTGACTTTCACTTGCATAAAAGAGAAAATACAGTAAAAGAAAAATAATAAGGAGGAATATTGCCCTTGTCTTCAAATAGGAAAAAGTCACTGTGTAAATGCAGAAATTATAGTCTCAGCAATTGACAATTCGAAATTCTCCCAAACTGGTATCTCCATCCAAAAAACCGCTTTCTCCTTTTCGCCTTTGCCTCTTCGTGTTTCTCGCATTTTCTTGTTATGTTTATCGATTTAGCAACTGCTGCATATCTGTAAAAAATAAATACTGTGATATTTTTGATGATGCTGGCCAAGCTGATATTTGTCGTTATAGACAAACGTTAAAAGGGGTGTAGTGTAAAAATCAGTCATTGCTGATATTCAAAGCACTTTCTTTCTGTCAATGCTTATTCTTTACAGGTAACTGCATCGGGATGGACCTTAAAAATGCGTTTTTGTACATCGTTGGTGCACTTCTGCTCGTCTCGTTAGGTAACACAACTGACGTATTGCAAAAATTGAGTTATTTCTATGGTTCTGTTTGCATACTCTACTATTCTGCTTCTCAATATTTTTTTTAGGGGGGGGGAGTAATTTCTCGTCTATAGAAGACAAAACGGTTGGATCATCCATTTTCAGCATTTAGTCAAGGCGCTAATTCCTGTAAGGGGCTTAATTAAGGAGTTCGTTCAACCCACCCCGCAGAAAAGGTTTGACCAGACAGGGTGGTAGATGGGACCTCCATGAACATCCCCAGGTAGTATGTGATTCCAAATTGTGGTGTCAGTAGAATTTTACTGGCCACTTTTCATCATTATTTGTTGGAACAAACGTAATAGAGTCTGCGCACACCAAGACTATTACACGCACCACTAGCACTGTTACAGCGTAGTAGTCGTGTAGTAGTCTTAGCGCACACATACTTTTTCTTCGACAAACAAGAGGTTTTGCCTGCAAACTAACTTTTCACTCCAAGCTGTGGTCGGTGTAGTGTAGTTTCTAGCCGTTTTTATTTCGTCTTTATTTCTCCGAGTTGAAGCTAGCCTAGTGAGAGCGCATACCCAGTGATTGTGACGCCCGAATCGCAATCACTGGGAATGTGCACTCACTCGGCTTAGCGCAATACAGCGGGCTCTCCACAATACACAAGCTGCAACTCAGAGAAATAAAGACGAAATAAAAACGGCTAGAAATTAAGACTAGGGTCGGTGACGCTTGTCGCTATTGGGGCACTGAAAATGACAAAATTATCACAGTTATTGCATTTATTTCATAAAGAATTCATCAAAACTGCATAGAACTATAGATGTACATGTTGCTAGAGATGTTTGTTTGTTTGATAGATACTTTATTTTCTGCAAATCAATATACATAAGTTACATAATCATGAAAATGCAGGAAATATACAAAGTAAATTAAACGCAAAGTCGTTTGACTTGCATAAACCACGATACATACTAAGTACATAATCATGAACACGTACGACATATGTAAAGTAAATTTAACACAGTCTTTTGACTTGCATAAACAACGATATGAAAGAAATTTAATATACAGTATGCATGTCTATGCAGCAGTGATAAGAATAACATTTATAGTTAAGAAACGATTATGCAGAGGGCCGCCATTATAAGCATTGCTTGAAAAGATGGCCGGCCCGAGGAAAAGATAAGGACGTACTAAATTCGTAACAATATAAATTCTGCTGCGAAGGTAGCAGGGGAAAATAAACTCTGGTGTGTGATGGTGGTGGTGGTGAATGTGTGTGCAGGTGCTTGAGGGTGCACAATAGCAGATAGGCTGGAATTTAGAATAGTGAAATTGGTTTACTGAAAGAGGGGACGATATGCGCTGTTGCTGTCAGGAGACCAACATTAGTTACATATTTATATAAGTTATTTGTTTTTAGTTCATATTTGAAATATACTGTAATAAAATGTACTTCTTTAAGTTTGCTTTAAATGAAAACAAGGAGGCACACTGTTTCAACTCCTCAGGAAGAGTGTTCCATGTATCCGGACCTTGATGTCTAATCGACTTTTGAGCAAGTAAAAGCTTCGGATTACTAAAGTGAAAATCATGGGAACGACGGGTAGGGTATGAGTGAATATGGTCATTGGTTACTAGGGTATTATGAAAAAATGGTAATGCATTTCGAGTGTGTTTATACATAAATATGGCAGTTAGGTATAAATGTATATCATGGGCCTTCAAAGTTTTTAGGCGATAAAATATGGGGTCAGTGTGAGCCAAAAAATGTGAATGTGTGCATATACGAAGAGCCTTTTTCTGGAGAAGAAAAATTGTGTTCAATTTTGTTTTGCTACTGTTGCCCCATACAATATTACAGTACATTACATATGGTAAAAATAAAGTGTTGTATAACATAATTAAAGTTTGATCATTAATCAAATATTTTATTCTTCTTAAAACACCAGTTGCTTTAGATATTGCTGTTGTAATATTCTGAACATGAGTATTCCAAGTTAGATTGCTATCTAGGGTTACTCCTAGGAACTTGGTTGAATGTTTCTCAGCAATGTTTATATCATCAATAAAAATACTTTGAGGAAGGGTGGGTTGGGATTGCAACGTATGAAAGTGTATAAAACATGTCTTATCAATATTCAATGAAAGCTTATTACTTCTAAACCACTTCGAGATGTTGCTTAATTCCGTATTTAATGTGTCAACCAGTGTTACAATGTCCTTGTGGGAATAAAAAACATTGGTGTCGTCTGCAAATAAGATGAAATTTAAACGAGGAGAGGAGTTGATAATATCATTGATATAAATCAAAAAGAGTAGGGGCCCAAGGATAGATCCCTGAGGGACACCGCATGACACGTTTGAATATGTTGAGTGAGTGAATTTAAATACAACATATTGTTTTCGATGACTAAGATAACTTCTGAACCACGACAGAGTAATCCCTCTCACACCATAGTTATATAATTTTTCAAGTAAAATATCATGATCAATAGTGTCAAACGCTTTACTAAGGTCCATAAAAACTCCAATTATGTGCTCCTTTTTAGAAAGCGCATCAATAATATTATCAACAGATTTAATTATAGCATAATCGGTAGAAAATCCTTTCCGAAAACCAAACTGATTCGCATTTAGTATTTCATTTTCAATCATGAACGAGTGGAGACGCTTGTAAACTACTTTTTCTAAAATTTTCGATATTGCAGGTAACAATGAAATGGGTCTATAATTTTTCACCATTAAGGGATCTTCTCTTTTATGAATGGGGATAACTTTGGCCGTTTTGAAGGAGTCTGGATAATTTCCGTTGAGTAGGGATAGATTGAATATATGGGTGAGAGGGGCTGCTAGGGGGTAAATTATTTTTTTCAACAAATTCACACTTAAATTATCAGACCCACAGGATTTACTACATTTCAAAAATCGAACAGTATCAATAATTTCCGATTCATTAATTGGAGTAAAAAACAAAGAATTTTGATTACTTTCATATAAATAATCTTTATAATTCTTTGTATCATTTGCAGGAATAGATGCTGCTAAAGAAGGACCAACATTAACAAAAAAATTGTTAAAAATATTTGCAATTTGGTCAGGATTGGTAATAACATTATCGTTATGAGTAATGCTGTCAGGACATTCCGTAGGTTTCTTTTTGAGTATTTCATTAACAGTCCGCCAAAGAGCACTTTTATCATCCTTATTAGATTTGAGTTTATTTGAAATATATGATTTACGTGAGACTCGAATCAAGGTAGTTAATTTATTTCTATATGTTTTATACCTTTTCACATTTTCAGGAGTAGGTTTTCTCAAAGATATTTTATAAAGACGGTTTCGAGTGAGAATGGAACGTATAAGGCCTTGAGTAATCCAGGGTTGCCGAGCTTTTTTCCTTCCTTTTCTTTTGTCAGCAATACATTGGGATTCATTGTAAGTTATAATATTGTGCATGGTTACTATGGTAACCGGATGCCTACAGGTGATTGGTAACCCCCAAAATGGCTCCTACTGCTGCAAACTTTGATTTTTTTTTCTTTTTTTTAGATACAATTAAAAAAAAAGGGTTTTTTATTGATCATCGTAAAAGAAGTATTTTCCTGTTGCCATGGCAACCAGTATCATCCAATCAGGAATCAACTGTCAATAACAAAAAAACTAAGGCCCATAATTTCAAAAAGCTCAATAAGCATTTCCTTCCTTCTGCATAAGTGTACCACATATGTGAAGAATATATTGAAGCATTCTCAAGTTACAGCAAAATTTGTAAAACAAAGGCATAATAAACGGCCACTGAAAGAAAGATATCATTTTTTTTTAATAGTAAAATGCATGAAAAAGTTGCATCCGTCGTACTTTCAACACAAATTTGTATAGGCAAATGTAGTTTTTAGTAATGTATGGACACAACTTTCCCTTGAAAATATAGGTGAATACAGAGAGCAAAGCCAATTATATTCTAAGGTTAGCTCTTTTGAGTATTTACAGAGTGATGGTTATTCAAAACAATTCTGGAAAAGAGCAGAGTAAAGCATTTGATTGTTCGCGTTCTTAAAGGAAGTTTATCCAAGAATGCAGAAAAATTCCTTTCTGAAGAAGGAATATTCACGTGCACTGGATTATCCATCAAAGAATGAAGCATACTTTTTGTGTTCGTTAGATATTGTAAAAAAAATAGAATAAAATGAAAAATCATGATATGTAAATTTGTATCAAAACGTGCAGTAATGAAGTAATGTTAAGGAGAGAATTACGGGAAAAAAATCTTGAGCGTCTTTTCCCTTTTATCCAGGCTAATTTTACAGTGTTAAGGTAGGTACTTTAATATCCCATCTACAATGGGTGATGTGCACGAAAGACAAAAAAAAAACCCCAAACAAACAAACAAACAAACAAACAAACAACTTGTCTAAATTCCAGATATTTTTTTTTCCTGGGGGGGGGGGGGGGGGGGGTTTACCAATCACCTGTAGGCATCCGGTTACCATGGTAACCATGCACAATATTATACCTTAAAATGTATCCCATTGTATTGCTGACATCTCTCGCAACATGCACATATGTAGTTTTAAGGCGTTTGATGAATCCTTGGTGAAATACATGCAAAAACTGTGATAATTTTGTCATTTTCAGTGCCCCAGTAGCGACAAGCGTCACCGACCCTAGCCTTGAATTCTAGTCGTTTTTATTTCGTCTTTATTTCTCTGAGTTGCAGCTTGTGAATTCTGCAAAAGCCCCTGTATTGCGCTAATCCGAGTGAGGGTGTATACAAAGTGATTGCGACAAAAACAGTTCGGGCGTCGCAATCACTGGGTATGAGCGGTCACTCGGCTTGCTTCAAGTCGGAAAAATGAAGATGAAATAAAAACGTCTAGAAACTACACTACACCGACCCCAGGTTGGTATGAAAAGTTAGTTTGCAGGCAAAAACCCTTGTTTGTCGCAGAAAAAGTCTGTATGGGCTAAGACTACTACACGCGCCACTGGTATTGGCGCATGTAGCAGCGCTAGTGGTACGTGTAGTAGTCTTAGCGTGCACAGACTTCTTCTAGAAGAATAAGGTCTTGTCGCAACTAAAGTGGCCTGTAAAATTTTATTGATACCACAATTTGGAATCACATACTACCTAGGGGTGTTTTAGAGGGTCCAGCCGACCACCCCATGCAGTCAAACTTTTTCTGCGGGGTGGGTTGAACGAAGTCATTTTTTCAGGGTCCCTGCGCCTTGACTAATTGTCATCTAAAATATATGGTGCTTCTGGTATTTTGTGGTGAATAAACAACTATTTCACTGACATAAACATAAAGGCATTCTCAAGGCAGACTGGTAAAAGGAGAAAATCCTTGTATGTTGGTTTTGACAAACTTTTCTTTTTTAACACATTATGTTTAAAGTTAAAGAAAAAGAAGAGAAAACGTCCTGCACTAAACTGACAAAGTGGTGATTCGATTATTTTAATAACTAATTTATAATATCATTGTGGAAAGTGAAAACCTTATCATGATATCTTTGTTTTTCACTAGCAGTCTTAAATATCTGTAATATCCATCCATATTCTTTTTCTGTGTTCTTTATACAGGGTAGTCTCTTCAGTACATAGAGCCGCTTTACAAGAGCGCCCTGTATTACAAAGAAAAAATACAGTACAGTTTATAATTTGAAACAAAGTTTGAACTTTACAATTTCAATTTCTATTTATTTTCATATCTCTCGATGAAAAAAAAAACACCTGATATCCAGCTAAGAGGCATAATATTACAAAATTAAAAGAATACATGATATCCATGTAGGAGGCATCATAAAAAATGGCAAACATAATATCTTTTTTTTTTTCATAGAACATAGTGGTCGATCTATGAAAGTTGGGATCTGAGAATGGATGTTAAAGAAATACGATAGAACCTACTTAGAAGCAAGCTTGTCAAGCGTAGGTCCCAGTCAAAATCGAGCGTAAAGATTAAGATAAGGACCGCGGGTACATCAAATAATCGAAACATAGAGAAAAATTAATAGGAAATAGAAATATTCAGGAAAATAGCAAAGTCTTCCCTAATGCGGGTTTAGAGGTCGGATAAGCCACATGCTGCGAGCGGCAATAACAACGATATGAGTCAATGTATGATGACAATGGTACGGTATGGCAATATTAGAAAATTACACTTTTCGTGTCTTCAGAAAAGACAGGGAAGTATTGAGAAAGAAACACGTGCAACAGCAAATCAAGAAAACAAAAACAAAAACAATCCAACAGCCAGCAGTGCGGTGAGATAAAAAATGCAAGCTGTTACCGCGCCCCCAATGTCTGTAGAGAAGGAAGAATTGAGAACACTGTGGCAGAATTTGACAGTATAAACAGCTGGACTCAAGTCTGACTTTTATACATGAAAACAGCCATGTAGTCAGTGCAGCAGAATATTCCTGAACAAAATAGAAAAGAATGCCAAAGAGCTTAATTGATTTAGTTATTCAATAAGAACTGTCTAAATTTACATTTAAAGGATGATAGAGATGAACAACCTGTAAGTTCTGGGAAATATCGTTCCAGTATTTCGGCCCCGCGTACATAATTGTTTTCTTCGCGAAAATTGTGCGAGTACATGGAAGCTGATAAGTATCTCGTTGGCGGGTGGGATAGTTGTGAACTTAATAGTTTCTTTTGAACATGTAAAGAAAGACATCAGGAAGATCATTCGTTGAATATTCATACATGAAAATGCCTATATTGTAATCAAACAGATCAGTGAATTTCGAAGTGTTATTGTTATGAACAAAATGCATACGGTGTATGAGATAGATATTCGGCGCTATAGATTATTCTGATTGAAGAAGGAAAAGCAAATCAAGCAAAATTTGGACGAATTACCCCATGCTAGAATTCCATAGTTGAGGTATGGGGTACCATTGTTGAGTATTTGTAGTATATGTGTTGAAAAATAATCTTTCTGCTTGTTTACAATTCCCATGTTTCTGGACAAATTTTTACCTAAATAGTTAATGGGGATTTTCCAGGATAGGTCACTATCAATATAAAGTCCGAGAAACTTGGTACTATCAACCTGGCTCAGACTGATACCACCTATCTTGACATGATCAGAGTTGCTGAAGAGCATATAATGGGTCTTATCAATATTAGTGATAACCTATTGGCCTGGATCTAGAACTAAACAAGTTTCAATTCTTTGTTTAACATAATTATGTAGAAGCGTGTTAGAATTACGATGTGAAAAAAAAAAAATAAATTTGTGTCACCAGCAAAGCATAATTTTATGAAAGAAAGAATCTGTGACGAATATTGGACGTTGTTTTCATACGAAATGAATAATAGCTGCCAAGCAGGGAACCTTGGGGGACACCACAAGAAACTGGTTTGAACAGAGGCTCATGACAATTTAAATAAACATATTGATTTCTATTGATAAGTTTGTCTTTAAACCACTGTAGAGCTGTCCCATGAATGCGTTAATGGCTTAACTTATAAAGCAAAATATCATGGTCAATCAAAAGCTTTCGACAAGTCGGGAAAAACACCGATGGTATGGGAAGCGTCGTCAAAAGCATGAACTACTTTAGTAATGAAACCCAGTATAGCGTGGGTTGTGCGTTGTTTCTGGATCCAAACTGAAAATTTGAAAGAATATTGCAGTTCATAAGAAAATTCCAGTAGACAAAGATTGGTTAAGAATATAAATAAGGGAAGTAATTATTGCATTTATTATGTTTTTAGAAGGAAAACTGAAATCCCATCATCACCTGTACTTTTCTTTTTATTCAAATTGCCAGCAATTTGTATAATTTTCTTCGATAATAGGAACAAAAAACAAAGTCAGTACATTCCTGTCCAGCAGAAACGAATGAAAAGTCATTGAACACATCCGCTATCATTTTTGATTGCCTATCAGGCGACCCTCTTTAAGAATACAATTTCGGGAATTCAGTGCTGGATTTTAAAACTGTGTTGATCACCTTCCATGTACTCTTTATATCAAATCTACATTTATCAAACTGACAGTAAAGATACTGTTGCTTAACTAAGCGTAATGTAGAGGTCAATAAAGAACATGACGAAATTTAGCTGAAGCATGTGAGGATTGACAGTATCTGCAAAATGATCGGTTTTCCTTATCAATAGACCTAAGACGGTTGAAGAGATTTCGGGATCAATGGCTGTTTGGTATTTTCTTATAATTGGATATAAATCGTTTTAACAAAGGTATATAATTATCACAAGTTCCTGTCATAATGTTACGGTCCATACAAATTCAATACAAAATATGAATATTAAAGCTAAACCAGTAATCAAAACATCTAACTGAAAATGATATTATGTATATCAATAATATATAACAATGTAAAATAAAGTTACGTTTTACATTAACAAAAGTAAACGTTTGTTATAACAGGTAAAATATTACAAATGATTGAATGATCAATAGTTTGTGAACCATCAATTATCCCCACTTCTCCTCCTTTCCACCAGCCCCTTTTTCCGGATAACACTTCATGCAGCAGCAAAAAAAAAAAAAAAAAAAGGTAGAAAATAAGTGTATACATTTGGCAAGAATATATTTGACTAAAGATTAAAAAAAGATCATAATTTTAACATTTACACAATTTCTTAAAGTACTTACACAACACAAAAATTTGGACATAAGTAAGTATTCAGTGTTTGATTTGGGTAAAAACTCAGATGGCAAGAGTATATCAAAATCAGAAATTAAAAATCAAAACGTAATCCTTAAACACGGTTTCTTAAAATATTCAAACGACACGGAAGTTTGCACTTGAATAGTTGACCTCTTGAAATACAATGTGCCTTGATATGAAAATGTTAACATTATATATCTGTATATAGTTAAGGAAGAAAAGGAGGAATGTTTGCAGCATTACTTGTAGAGTGGGATAGTATTTTATAGCGGTCTATTGGAAATAAGTTTCTTTAACTACATATGTGCCATTATCAATAATCTTAAACATCATTATACAATGACTGAATCTAATCCGTTGCTGCTCTGATTGCCAATAAAGTGATCTTAACAAAACATCAGTTCATGCTTATTTATCAGTATTTGACATCATTCTAGCATATCTGTTCTGTGCACGTTGTTATTTCATTATACAGTATATTGCTTTCTGTCGTATCGCCCCGATAATGATAAAGTAATCCAAGTGAGGAACAAGCATAGTATATTCATCACTCAAATTCTTCTGATTTAGGTATGATTTAATTCTACATAATTATATGTACATACAGTATGTCCCAAAAAAAATTACAACGGGGCCCTCCGCAATGATATCTTGAAAAATAGTGAATCAATCTAAATACAAATTCAGGGTATGAAAATATAACTCATTGCCCACATCTTATAGAAAACTCCATTCGATTTGCTTCAGTGGTCAAAGAGAAATGCGGAAGTTTGTAGAAGATGTCGGGAATCTGTTCTGTCCAAATTCTGTCTATTATTCACACACAAGAGCATTGAATTGCTAAAATTGGAAGAATCAGACTCATGACATGCTTTACAACAATCCACATTTCTCTGTGACCGCTTAACCAAATTGAATGGGATTTTCTGCAAAATTGAGCTAAGATGTTACATTTTAAGACCCTGAAGTAGCAATAAGACAGGTTGATCATATTAGGTGTTATCAATTCGAAAATCCGGTTGTAATTTTTTGGGCGACTTACTGCAGTATGGCCCCAAAAAGATTACAATCAGATTTTCGCATTGATAATGCCCAATATGATTAATTTTTTTAATGCTACTTCAGTTGAATGCTACTTGTTGAATCATTTTTTTTATATTGTTGCCCATTGTGTGACGTAGCAGTTGTAGTAGCCATTTAATTTAGGTATGGCCGCACCACTTTTTTTTTTTAGTCCATAATTTTTCAACGATTCGTATGATTTTTTTACAACTTTTTTGATGTGTTATACTAATATTGAAACATTCACTAACACTCAATCCACATGTATGTTTGGGTTTCATTCCCCTTTACCTTTATAAACCTACAACCAATAGATGCGACACGAGGGGACGTCGTGTTTGCATTTATCCGTTGAGGTAGTTTCGTTAGGTTGACAATACGAAAACTATCAAGAAGTTAAGTGAAGTACCGAAATGGTGTCTTTCATGACGGTCTGTTGGTATGGAGACATAGAGGTAGGGTAAATGAGAGGTATACGTAAGCATAACCTCAATCGTATAATCAGAGAGTGCATAATAATAAACTGCAAAATTCTTACTTATGTATAATGTAATGAAAACGATGTGGCTAATGGGAGGCGGGAAGGATGCTATAATATCATAAGCAAATATGAACTTGGGAAAAAATCTATAAGGCAATACAAATAATAACAAATTTTATTAGATTTCGAGCATCTGGACTTTCATGTGCGTTGTATAAGTTTAGAGGCGTTGTTGTATTTGTTAGGAGGGGTATTGGACATAGATTGTGATCGATGGATATCGTTCAGAATTGGGATTGTTTTTATGATGTATAAACCGGAATTATTTAACAATACATTGCATAAGGGTCCAAAGAGTTGGCAGTGTTCATTTCAGATCAGATTTTGCATCAGTTTATACATACAGCTGTACACCTCCCATACTAAGATTATACGTACATGCATTGCTAACCGTGCGAAAAAAAGGTTCGCTTGCGGCTGCAGGGTCCACGGGAGCTCATGGAGGGCCTGGATTGACGTGTTCCGATGGCTACGATCTAAATTACACCCTTCCGATGGTCAGGAGGTGCAAACCTGGAACCATCCCGAAGTTGATACTAGTTTCGTCTGTCAAAGCCAACCGGTGTAATCAGAGAAGGAGCAGACTAGGTATTCCTGAGGGTCGCCGTGTCTGTAGAATACCGGGTAAGATCCGTATCGCCTGCTATAAAAAGGATGATAAAGATTTCCTTTTAAAAGTAATTCTACAATCATCACTCTTTCATTTTACTTACAGCCCAGATATTCTCAAGGACTGGAAACAACGCTACACTCTTCTGATCGGCTCTTCTGATAACCTTTTTGTTCATGAAATTCAATATACTTTTTACAGTCTTCTGATATTGCATCACTTTTTCCCCATATTTCAATGCTTGAAGTTGGCCTGTTGTAAATAGATTTAAAGACCAGAATCAGGAGAATTCATACATATTATAATGTACATATATATGTAGGGGGTGGGCCGAAATGTGGGGGATGAGAGAGAGAGATGGAGAAGGCAGGATTGATGTGAAGACGGTGTGTGTGGGTATGTGTGTCTATATGATGGAGATGTGGTTATACGGCACGTGGGTTCGGGTGGGAGGTCGTGCAGTCAATAAAGACAAGCACTCGACAGGAGTCCTGTGAACAGCAAGCAGAGAGGTCTTTTTTATTGACTCATGATATAGTCATAACACAATTACAGCTCCTAAAATGCACTTTAGGAGAACCCATGAAACACTATGTGCACATCATCAAATCCGCACATGTTTAACACCAAAACAACTCATTCATAATAACACACAAATACCAAGTGAGTTATTGTCTCTAAAGCTATATAAATCCACAATGGGGTATCAATAATAATCTTATAACTAATGGAAGCATCTGCCATCAACAGCTGAATGTGACCTAGAAACTCATTGTGTTATTTCACTAGACACAACTGTTCAAAAACATATGCATACAGTACCATAAAGGAGGCACAGTATTAAAATACGTCCCAACATTACTACTGAGTCCTTCAAAATCTCCCACATTAAGGATCGAACTGCATGCAATGTATTGTGAGAATTATCACATGACATAAGAAGTATATGATACGTCAGACGTATAAATATGGTACTACTGTATATCCAAATGTACCCTGGCTTAATCCAAAAATTATTATATTCATGCACATCTAAAACAATTGGAATCCTTAAAGAAAGAATGTCTCATCTGGGACACCTCTATCAAACTCCTTCTTTACCATGGCCTCTACATAACTCAAATGTTACCATCGACACTAAGTACACACACCTCTAACCCACTCATTGTAGCCTATAATTAACCGAAATAATTAACTCACACCACTTCTTACACCGAGACCCTCCTACTACAAAAGTTATGCTGTAGCACTATAACTGCAACCTACACAACCATCACGAGTCATTGAGGAATGCAATACAAAGGTTCCCTCTATTAATTAAAACCTCGGCTGAATTACTGTACAACCCTTATTGAACAACATTGTGCCTTTACTACGCTGCACATCTCTTCTGATCAACTTTGATTCTTATCATCTCTTTCACCTTAAACACATTACAAATGTTGCAACATTGTACCTATAATGTGCCTACGCTACACATCTCCCTGGTTAAACTTCAATCCTCCTCAACTCTATCACCATAAATGCATTACCAAAATAGGTAAATAGCTTCCATCAAAAACCATCAACTAGGTATCTTCTCACACTATTATAGGCGCCCCGTACTACACAGCACCATGTAATACGAGAGTACACAGATCACGCTAAACGCCCTATACTGTTACACAGCGCTATAACATAATACACTGTTCAATACCGTAATTGGTCACGTACACAAACCTACGCAGGCCTGCAGCCCTTGTATTGTACGACTGCACTACGAATACATTGTGCGTACAAGACTACGGCAGCCGCAATTAACTACATACGCCGCCCGTACACACAACACACGTCCGTAGACCGACTTAACACAGGCACGTACATACATATGTTACCGTGCATTCAGTGCCACTGAACAAAACCACCATCAACCAGAGACAAATGGAATGGCTTCATGTAAATTATGACAAACACTCTCACTCCACATAATATGCCTGTTTGGTCCCTGAAACTCTTCATAACAATTACCAATAATGATAATACAGCACCATAACATCTAAACACTGAAATTCTTGTGTAATTTGCGACATTCTCATTTCCATCAACTCACCTGTGAACAGCAAGCAGAGAGGTGCCTGCCACATGGGGGCGCCCCTCCGTTGCTGATGTCTCATTCATAATTAGCATATCCCCACATATATGATTATATATATACATATATATATATATATATGAAGTGTTTGTTCGCAAAAAACCGACTAGTCCATATTTGTCAAATGGAGATATTTGCGATTAAAGGTTAAGAAAAATAAAGAGAATAATAAGAAAATATTTGCTTCTTTTGACCATTACTTGAAAAATGTAGTGACCAGTATATCATTCAAAAGGTATTTTTTTGTACTTTATGACAGAGACCGTACGTCAAAATATTAAAAAATGGACTTATCGGTTTTTGCAAACAAACTCTTCATGATTTATTGTTTACATACACACACACACACACACACACACATATATATATATATATATATATATATATATGTACATATACATATATATATATATATATATATATATATATAGATGTGTGTGTGTGTTTGTGTAAGAGTTATACTACATTACTTACATTACTATGATTTCGTAATAAAGCATCACACATGAAATTATTGACGTTGACATCATTTCTTTGTCTCTCTCTTCCCCCACTCGTTCTCTTTTCTCCCTCTGTGCATCTGTTTCTGTATTTTCACTCTTTTAAAGATTGCAACGAGAAACCATGTGAGAACGGATGGTGCGAAGAGACAATGACCAACTACACCTGTCACTGCCCTGATGGAACGGAGGGGATTAATTGCACAGGTACGAGCTTCCTTGGTATTATGCCAAGAGATGGTTGGTATTCCGACATGTTTCACCCTAAACAAATTCTTTGTCCGTGTGACGGTACCTACATTCAATTTCACCAGCAAAAAACTCTGTCTCATTTTGCATTGTTCTTTGTTGTGTTCTACAGAGAAAGAGAAAGATAGAGAGAGAGAGAGGGAGGGAAAGAGAAAAAAGAAAACTCTGCACTTCATTTTATATCATCATCCATGAAAACCTGGCATGCGTTTCTCTGTTCAAAAACGACTATTTCATACATCACAAACAAGTAACCATCTGTTTCTAAAATGACAAAAAAATTACACAAACACACACACAATACTCCCGTCAAACACTCACATAAAATCAACGAAAGGATGTTATGAATTACAAAGGCTCTGTCAATATATATATATATATATATATATATATATATATGAAAGAAAGATATTATTCAGAGGGGTGGAAGCTCAGGTTTTTGAGTAGTAGTAAAAAAAAAAAGAGGATGACTATATCACAGTGAAGTTTGTCATGAAGTGTATATGTCTTTGTATTTAACCGCATTGGCACTTGTTATAAGATTGAGTACCGGTGTTCCTCTTAACATTGACATTGTCGCAGAACAACTAACAGAAGTATGTTCCTGTATACCTATTCCTTTCCAATGTCTTACCTGGTGAATTTACAAACCGATCTTGCGTCGAAAATTTTCAAAACAATATCCGCGACCAGCAGGTTTATTTCCTGCTTCTCCTCTTAAAGAAAATGTAAAAAGAATCAGGAGAGCTGTAACTGTAATATATGGTCTGACCACGTAAGTATACTTGTGAGGTAAACCGCAATCTCCATGTTTGTATGCAAAGGTTTTATTTTCCATTGGTATATCTCATATCATGCTATAATTTGTTTTGTAAAGAGCATTGACGTTCTTTTGAGATCGGAAATACGCTACATAAAAAACTTGCAACTGCTTGGGTTTTTTTTTTTCTCAGGTCGGAATTCTTCGTTTCGTTCTGGGTTTTGTTTTGTTTTTGTTCATGTTTTTTATGAATACGGAGTTTCTAGAATATATAAAGAGTTTGTTCGCAAAAACCGATAAGTCCATTTTTGAAGATTTTGAAGTACGGTCTCTGTCATGAAGTACAAAATAATCCCTTTTAAATGATAAAATACTGGTCACTACATATAAAGGTACATTTTTGAAGTTATGGTCAAAAGAAGCAAAAATGTTCTTATTATTTTCTTTATTTTTCTTGACCTTTAATCGCAAATATCTCCATTTGGCAAATGTGAACTTATCGGGTTTTGCGAACAAACTCTTCATTATCGGAACCGCGCCCACCATCCCACTCTGACAGTGAAACGAGATGTATTAGATGATATATGATATATATTCACATATGTATATCATATATATATATATATATATATATATATAAGCTGTATATATAATTATAGGATTATATGTATACATACATAATTATATACAATTGTTATTGTTAAGATTGAAATTATTATCATATTGAAATTACAATCATTGTGGTTCTATTTGCGTTTACTGAGTCTACATTCTCTATAATGTAATAATGTTACAGATATCGATGAATGTATCAGCAACCCGTGTCAAAACGGTGGGACGTGTTACAACGCACTCAACATGTACTCATGCCTGTGTTTACCTGGATATAACGGGTCGAACTGCCAAGCCGTTGGGTTGGAATTACGAGACTTATTAATTTTAATTTTGACACAAATATGTGTGTGAGCATTATTCGCTCGAACATCGAACTACGAACAAATCTCCAGTGACATTCTCTGTTTACATAATAATGTGACGATTTCGCATTGAAAAACACTTAATAGACTATTACAAGTCCTTGGATCATTGAGAAGCATTTCATTGCCATAAAGCCCGTTAAGCCTAAGTTATTTGACCATTCCAGGCCGGGGGGGGGGGGGGGATTGTGCCCGCTATATAACTTCCTTATTATTTGATGTACAACTGTATCACCGTAATATCTGGCACACGGGTATAGAGCAACTCAAACACTGCATGATCTTATTACATTTGAACTTTTTCAAGGTTGCCCATTGGGGGCGGTATACACTACAATATAAAGATATATAACGAAAATAAGGTAAATTTCTAAAGGTCACTAGATAGGGATGATATTCGTTACAAGTTAAGTAAACATGTGATGAGACCTATGATGTATTAATTTGGATAGGTAGGGCATGTAATATTATGTATGTATAGTTATCACAATTCGTATTTTCCGTAATATTGGAATTTTTAGTTTGCAGTTTGAGAATATGATCAACAAATGATACTACCCACTGAAGTTGTGTGAAAGATTCAAAATGAAACAAAATAAGAGGGTGATCTTAGAAGAATAATGTTTGTTGAATTATTTGCATCACTTCTATTGTTTAACTCCAATATGTTACATGAACAAAAGAAGGAATAATTAGAAGACCATCTTGGCCCTCCAGGAAATTACAGCCAAATACAATGTGAACAGAAATATTAGAAAAGAAAAACAAGTAAAGTCTGCCTGACATAGTTGTCAGTTTATGGTTGCCATGGCAACCAGAGGTATTAGACATAGCTAACTTATATTTCAAAATATTTGCAATAGAATTTTAGGAAAAAGTCACCAAAATGTAGGTGAAATTGAGTTCTACGAGGGCCTACGAGTATACTATAGCAAATCAAAATATGGTAGGTAACAGAATGTGTTATGGGGTTAGTGTATGACAGAAGCCTTGGTTTCTTACACAATATTTGAAAACATGACTTCTTGGTCGACTGATTTTTCACGGTTAAATTCTTCCACCAATTCTGTAGCTTTTAACTTGCACAAATGTCTGTGTATCTGCATGCAATAATGATCCATGTACATGTAATAATTCCTATTTTTCTATTTAAATGTTTTGTTCAATCAAATCAAAATCACATTATTTAAACACATTAACACCAATTCAAAAAGTGGCAAGTAACCATTTGGGGATATCATACACATAACAAGCTTTAACCTTTTGAGACATCAAGGTACAAACTATTCCATGGTGACATGCCCCCCTATTCTTTCGAATGCAGCAGTAACATATTTCTCGTAAGTCTATTACTTCTCATACCCTGCGTAAAGATGCACATACAAATCCAGGTGTACATGAATGATTAGGTGTTTCCGAAGTTCAAAAACATATCCGTTGTTCTTTTGATTTCTGTAATGTTATTAAATTGAAATTTGTAGAGTCCTCATATGTGATTGCTTTCCCTGCCTGTTAGTCATTTTGCCTTTGACGAAGGTTCTGCTAGGATCGAAAGCTCAGGCCCCTTTTGACTCCAAATTAAAATTTGATCTAATGACATATATTTATTTTACTTTGTGCGTAAAATATGTCAGAGTATATTATCCAATTCTGAAAATGTCACCAATTTTCTTTTCTTTTCCACATTTTCCTTTATATATTTGAATTATGTATATATATATATATATATATATATATATATATATATGTATATATATATATATATATATATATATTTGTTTATATATCTTTACATCTTTTCCTTGACATATAATGTATATATATATATATGTGATATTTGTATATATGTCTTTTCATCTTTTCCTTTACATATATATGGGTCAGAATTTTGAACGATGTACAATTGAGCCAAAACAAGGTAAAATTTAAAAAGTAGGAAATTCTCCAAATTATTTATCTTACCTGAAAGAGTATAACTCAAGCTTTAATATGAACCCAATTATACTAGGATTTTCCCAGAGGAACAAGTTTTTATTCACCGCTGAAGTTTACCATGTCCAGAGCAGCGAACGTCCGTGAGGAATAGTACAGCACATACACTTGAATACCATTTAACATAGTTTGCAAAGATCTGATTCAGTTCAAAATCCTAAAGAAATATCTTAAGGGACATGTGTACGTGCTTGCAGAATATTAAGCTTGTACTCTTAACCTCTACGTAATCATGGTAATGGTAGACAACTGATGATTTTAACTAAATTCGTCGTTTCTGTTGAAATATTGCTCTTCCGCTAAACACTTTCTCCACTTTACGCGCATTTTACAGAAACTCAATATTTTGACCTCTTATTTCACTATCCCATACTTCAATCCCCACCCCCAAATAATAACATACCTTTTTGAGATGTATCTGATCTAGGCAGTCTCTATAACCCAACGAACATAGCATAGTTTTCATCACGGAGGTTCGCATGTAGCTCACGGACGTTCGGAACAAACAAGATGCAGCTCTCTTGAGTTGGAAACGCATTCTACTCACAACAAACAGCAATTTCATGTTGAGAACAAACTCCTCTGCAAAATCCTGAACAGATATTACCAATTCTCAATCATATAAGCTTGTTTATCATCTCATACTGAGGAATCAAAGAAAACAATATTTCCATCTCTCGTAAATGAACGTACAAACGTACGTGTAATCTCAGTGACGTAGTCCATCCTTGAGAACGAATGTATTTATCAAAATTTCGTTATCATGAAGTAAAGATTCAGGTCCTAAATTTGTTATCTAAAGTCTACAATGCAAAATTTGCTTATAACGAACATGGTCACAGCTAAAATTATGACAAAGAATTAACATAGAAAGACAACAGAAATGTGCTCCGTTATAGAAATACAAAGTTTAGCTGGGGAGGGCAAACGGATACGTTGGGAAGAAATCCCTCTATGTTTGCTCCTTGTGTTACACACAGTTACCGAGGAGAATTTGTATTATTATATTAGTCAGAAATGATAATAGGTTCGATACTGCGAAGTTTCGTCATAACAAGACACAATAAGTCCATATTACTTGGATGGATGTTTGTGACTTCGATATTATACAATATGGTTTGTTATAACAAACATTTTGTAGCGCGTCATTTCGGAGGCTCGGTATTCATACAGTTTGTCAATACGAAAATTGATAGAGTTCGTATAATTATGAAGCTTTTTTATTCGGTAAATGATAGGAATCGCCGAAGATTAATCGAAAGGTTTATTAATTGGAACATGAAAAATCATGTTCGCTTATCCAAATGTGGAGAAACAAGTTAACAACTAAAATCCTCCAAATTTCAAAACCTCATAATAACCGTTTTCACCTAAACGAATATCAGGCCCTTTCCACTTTTAGAAGAACGGACCTGAAATAATGATCCTTAACATTTATTTTGCGGACTAACAAACTTTCGGAATAAGAAAATTTTTAATAACAAACCTCCTTAATTAACTACAATTTTTTTTTTTCATTTTCGGAATAACAAACCTTTGGACATCGGAGTAACGAATCTTAGGAAGAGCGAACGTATCAAAGTGCAACCTTAAACCTATTCTTAATCATTACTTTTTTAACATGTGTTTTCAAAATAAGCACAAAAGCACAAACAAATTGACGATCTCTCTGTCTCTTAAATGTAAAATGAAAAAAAAAAAATCTTGGAAAGAATTACAAATGAATATTGCTTTTCATTGATGAGTATAAAACAACACCATGTGATGATAAGCGGAGGATTTGTTTGTTTTCATCAGACACTAATTGTATACTGCATTATTTTTGTTCGCTTGTGACGGCTTTTCGATGAAAAAAAAACATAAACAAACAAAACCTTCTCCAGAGGAATTTGGTACAACGGGAGTGCACTGGCAATTCTTTTCTCTGTGTGTTGGAGCTCGATCCCTTCTCTGTTTCTCAGTCATTTTTATTCAACTGCTTCCACGTCCTTTTCCATTTTTTATTCAACACATGCCCATTACAGACTTCTTCCGTCATTATCCTGCATGTGATTACGTAGCACTTTTCGGATTTGTTTTGGTTTGTTTTGTTTTGTTTTTGTTTTCTGTTTGGTCGCAGCATGTCCAGGCTATTGAGGAAATGAGAGAAAAATCGTCATGAAGAGAAAAATAAGAATGAATTAAGGCATTTAATATCATGATAATTACAGCGAACGTCCGTTATGGAGGCCAAAACTGGATGTGTTCTGTTTGAGACGGCAGCCACCATACTCAAAAGATAAACACTTGGCGCACCTGTCACTAAAAAGTGGCACTGATCCTGTCTCTCCTACTATGTAATCCATTGACTTATTCTACCAACGAACATCCGTGACCAAAACGTTTTCCTTTTGTTATTACAAGTAAATTGAGTGCTGAACATTATTCACTTTTGGGTATGAGCGGCTCGGTGATTTGGTAATATTTTCAACTAACATTAACTCTATGTGCAGTGATATATTTGTAATTATCAGCAATTTCCTTTCTCGGACAGGACGTCCGTGAGCGAAACTTTCAGAACCTGTAACAGTACAAATTGTCTCCAGATCCTTATTAGAAAGAAATTTAAATGCACAGAAGTTACAGAATACGCAAAATTCCATTTTCCTATAACTTTGTTTTCAGTGTTTAGCTGTTTTTGTATAATTAGAGGGAAAACAAGCGTAAAATTGTGAGTAAATTTTCAACGGTTTCTTCATCATGATCACATAACTCATTGTTTACTTCGTAAAACTTTATTTGTGGCTATTGGAGCTAAAAGTTTTAAAGAATACAGGACACTTTCGGGACAATTTATCCCTATCGAAGGGATTGCACACGTCACGGACGTTCGCTGGAATTGTCACGGACGTTCGTTCTACTGATAGGGTCATGTTCCCGGGCGGATAACTAATCGACAGAGAGTACCTAGCCTTCCTAACTCTTTCAAAAATTTGAAAAGGTATTGTCAATGCAAATCATAAGAAATTTGACATCTTCACAACATATGTATTGCTCAGAGGGGGATCAGGAGGTGAATTTTCAGAGAAAATATTAATTATTTGCTTGGTTTTCGGTGAATTGCATGGTCCAAAAACTGCGGACAAGCCTCAGTCTGCCCCAAAAATAACATACAGCTCCTCGGCTAGAGAGCCAAAGGTAAAATGTACCTTCGTCATCAAAGCAAGATGGTGTCCCTCTCGAAAACGTTCTCTTTGTCTCGGAGGTTCGTCTAAAATTATAATTTCGGTTCCTATTTGACAAAGGATGGACAGAAACTCAAAAAAACATATTATCGTTTGGCTAGATCTTAGTTGATTACGACTCAGAACAATATCACCAATAGCGTTTAATGGGATACGATCTTTATTAGAAAATAGCGGAAGCACGTCCGTGACGAAAACTGAGTATAATTTTGCACAAAAGAATATTACGTCCCATGTACAGGCAGCAGACGTACAATTTTTGCAGGATATGTTCATTAGGTGGAACACCAAATTTTCGTATACATTACAGTTGGGAGAACAAAGTAGACTTTGCAGCAGCGATAGAAATAAAAGCACCACGGACGTTCGTCTGTTTAGGACTTTGATATTTCAATTGCTCTCTGTGATTTTATACGTGCTCATAAAGTTCTTATAATTTTGTGGTTCATACCCATGATATGTCAGATCCAGAACATGGTCAGATATTAGATGCCACGTACGCTTAAAAATGCACATCATTAGTTTGAAAAACAAAAATTATTGTGAAAATAGCGTTTTTACCGTATTTTTACGCTTTAAGTCCTTGTCAAATGAAAAATATCAGGCAAAAGTCAACCAAACCATATATTTCCTGAAAGGAAATTTACCAATCTTTGAGATGACATGAAAAAAATCTGGTTTCTTAGATCATCCTGGTGTGTTCTAAGAGAAAGAATGTCATAAGGTGCGAAAATTGGCAATTGTACATCGTTCAAAATTCTCACCCATATATATATAATTATATATATGTTTGTGCGCGTGTGTGTGTGTATGTGTGTGTTTGTACATGGTTCTTTTTGTATTCGTAGGCCTATTATTCGTATGCTTTTTCAATTTGCTAATTTTGTAGATATTGATGAGTGTGACAGCAATCCGTGTCAGAACGGAGGAACGTGTCAGGACGAAGTCAACCTGTACTCGTGCCTGTGTTCACCTGGATATAACGGGTCGTACTGCGAAACGGGTGGGTGTGGATTTTGGCAGCATTGAAGCATTCTTTAGACATGACATTTTTGGAGATAATTCGCTTTAAGGACGCAAAAATAATCAAGAATAACCACAGATATTCACTTTCTGATTTGACGCATCGAAGGAGAGCAGAAAACATGGCACTCTTTTTAATATATAGTTGTTTAAATGGACATTTTTTTTTTACTAGTACATTAAGGTCACAAAATATCGATGACTGTAAGAGCTATTGTCTGTTTAACCATTTTATGTATACATTTTGGAGATCAGACAGAGAGGAAGAGAAGCAATGAAGAAATTCTTGGGTTTAAAATGTAACCATAATCGATATGATTCAGCTTAGATTTGGAGGTTCAATCCGTCAGTTTCCTATATTTCATCATTATATCATTTGCTTTTTGACCATCTAAGTGGTCTTATTCCTTCATATTTTGTTATGTTAAAGATATCGATGAATGTGACAGCAATCCATGTCAAAACGGAGGAATGTGTGTCGAGGCAGTCAACATGTACTCTTGTCTGTGTTTCTCTGGGTATAACGGATCGAACTGCGAAACTGGTGAGTGAGGATTCTGGTAGTATTAAAGAATTTTTCAGTTTCGAAATTATAGAAAATTATTCTTCAAAAGGACTGTTTGTTCTCAATTATAAGATTCATCATCCCCAAGTTCATAAAGCGAAAACAATTTATGTAGATAGTTGCGTATGATCCCATTGTTTCTATTTCTATGTTATTTTGAAATTGTATGTCACGTTTTTTAATCATATTTGCCATTTGTTTGATTTTGTTTGGGTGTGTGTGTGTGTGTGTGTGTGTTTGTGCTTGTGGTTTATTTTACAGAAATCAATGAGTGTGACAGCAGCCCGTGTCATAACGGTGGATTTTGTCAGGATGCGTTCAACAGCTATTCTTGTTCATGCGCAGCAAGCTATGATGAACTAAACTTCGACGAAGGTGAGATGATCCGGGCAATGCCTTTTTACTTATTTTTTTCAGCACTTACATTCTTATTGTGTCTTTTTCAAAATTGATTCATACATCCTTCATTAACTGTAATTTCATTTAAGCATGGGGATACCAGGAACTTGGATGGCTGGCCCCGCCGGCTAAGATATATTCGAAAATCCCCGTTACGAATTGTGTACAGCTAAAAAAAAACCGGGAAAAAAACAACAACAGTAGATTCATCAACATCTGCCACTGTCATTTCATCCGGCAAAAAGATTAATCTATCACCTTTTTTTTTTTTTTTTTTTTTTTTTTTTTTTTTTTTTTTTTTTTTTTTTTTGGGGGGGGGGGGGGGGGGGGGAATCGAATTACACGCCCGAAGAAAACTCCGAAGAGGTAGTATGGCACCCTAACCCTAACCCTAACCCTAACCCTAACCCTAACCCTAAGGCATACTCTATGTTCAAGGACGTTAAAGGTGAGAGCTCACAACATGATTGTGATAAATGAAAGAAAGATATTATTCAGAGGGGTGAAGGTTCACGTTTGAGTTTCTTCACTATGTCTCCCTCTACAAATTAAATTTGCTAATATCGCAACTGCTGATCTGTAAGTTAACAAACATGTCGTAAGAAAAGGAACCGGTGGGTCTCCAACCTGTCATCTACTGCTTTCCGGGCAGCGACACTACCACCAGGCTGTTCCTGATTACCGGCAGTTACACGATGAACCTGGAACAAGCTCCTATTATCACAAGCACAAGCTATACTATCAATTCGGCCAACTTTCTTACATCGAGTGTATGTAACATAATATGTTAGCATTCAATAAGACCCCATCCTCTTTTTTAGCTTCCATGTCATGTTTCCTTCACGTATTTCTCAGGAAGGCGTAAACATTGGTCGTGTTGCTGTTGTTTTTTCTTGGGAAAGAGGGGGCAAAGATCTGATCTTATGCGTTCGTGTTTTGTTTGTTTGTTGTTGTTTTTTGTGGGGGATGAAGAGCGTCTCGATTTAATAGCCTATTAATTTCTTTAGTTTAAAAATAGGAGTATAGGGACTATCTGAGGTTGTGGCTGGATCTAATTTTAATCTTTTTAGACAATATATATCGTCTCATATTTGTTATACATAGATAATATCTTGTATGAGACAAAGTGGCTGCTTTTAAAGCACATCTAGAACTATTTGCTATTGCATGACTTGTGCTGCTTTTTTTTCTTTTTTTTTCTCTCTCTCTTTTTCCCGATGATTGTTCTTATTTACATGTTCATGTATGTATTGATTTGTTTTTTATTCCAATAAAACACATAAAAACAAAGGTTGTGGCTGGTCTGGGTGCAGCTTTCTCTCTGATGATAAAGTAGTTGTCATTCGCAATACTGCAAAGGTCATGTTCTCATCGTCCTCAACCTGTAAACCTTTGCCATCATCAATGGTCGTGGATAGTAGGCCTACTCACTCTGTAGAATTTAAGGAAACACTAAAATCATTGTCAGCCGGAATATTATATTCCCATTCGGGTCCAATCGCACCTTAAGTGGGGGATGCTTTTGATCTCGACCGTGAAAAATATCATATCTTATCTCAACAGCCCACATTGATTCGCGGCATTCGTATTGGAACGTATCAGAACATAGCTACACGTACTAGATCGGCAATCCCGCTCGTATTGATCGTGTTAGATCAGTACCAATCGTGTACTCAATCGGGACAATCTTATCGGATCTTTGTTAAACGGGGGACAAGATCGTGACAGATCGTATTGCTTGAGACAGAACAAATGTGACCATATCGCATCGAAGCGTACCAACAAGTATAAACTCGCATCATCAAACTTGAAATTTCAGACGAGTTCGACAAAACTTCCACGATCAGTTACGAATGTCCTATCGTGGCGTTCGTAACGGATCGCACGATAGTTGGAACGCCGCTTCATACCCCGTTCCCACTGCCGATCAGATCAACTCGATAAAGCAAGATCAATCCCGATCACCTATTTTTACCAGAGCATCCCGACCAAATGCTCGATCGTTCTCCAATACGATCCCTTCCCGAGCGCTATTCGATCTTTTACGATCCACATCCAACCATTCTCGACATCTTCAGAATCTCTCCTCGACAACAACACAGATCTCTACTCGAATATCCCGATCTACACACAATCAGTACAGGATCACTATACACGGTCAATACTCGATTTCTACTACACTTCTTAGACCAGCTCGACATGACTCGATCTGTGTAAGATCTTGCATCGAACGGGTCGGCAGGTTCGTACAGTGATCGAGTGAAAGAAGAATTGGTTACAGTATTCGTTTTGTTTAATGAGACAACTCAGTATTTATGCTTGAATACGGCGTGGCCCCAAAGAGTGCTATAAAACTTACTATTAATTGCAAAAGCATGAATGAACGACAGAAATGATTATCTTTAGTATAGGTTTTACCGGCCAATTTCGCACTTTTGTCAGTCCATTTGATAAAAGGTTCATTCAATTCAGCGAAAATCCTCATCACTGCACATTCTGTCATTCAAAATTGCAAGTTGTTCGTTCAATTTAGCCTTCCGATCAATGAAATTTGCACATGTGCCTTTCGAATTCGTAAAACGGGCATTCAAATTGGCACGTGCCCTTCAGTCATTCAAATTCGCCAGCACTGGCGAAAGGGGTATTTCAGTCATTCAATTTCGCGTATGGGCAGTCAAATTCCTAACAAGTTCATTGAAATTAATGTCATGTTATTTCTTTTTTGAAAAGGTGACAACATTTAAACGCGTATTTCTATGTGACTTATTGTTTCATCCACGCACTGTTAAGCAGTAAAAGTATCGTATTTTTGACCATATCATGTAACTCGAGTTTGTTGTTCTGTAACGCCCCTTTTCTTTCATACATGACATTTTAGGCCTACATGTACCAATACTCTAGTTTAACTTCATCTTCTTACAGTCATGACGGTACAAGTTAGATACAGACGTATCTCTCAAGGGGACAGAAAAAGAATTATAGGAATATTTGATGATCATAACCTTGACTTCCTACAACTGGCCGACACACGGAAAGGAGCGCTCAACGGCGAGATAAGTTGTGGCCATTCACATGTTGCACTTCGGACTTGAAGAGTCACTAAGCACATTAAAGAAAAAAATATGTTGCTCAAATCTCTGAAATTAGTACGAAAATATGAAATGTAATGACGCTTGGAAAACAATGAATATGTTAAGAAAATAAAGAAAGAAGCAAACCATAGACATTCGTGCTATTGACTGCAAAAGATGATTGATTGCCGAAAAAAAAAATGAATTGGAATGAACAAGACCAGCATGTCCGTGATCACGTGACTATATCATTCTAAACTGAATGAACGAATAACCAAATGGTGCTTGTTTTACGAATTTCAATTGAAAAAGTGTTAATTAGAATGAGGCTAAAGGTAATTTGAATGCTCCAAAATGAATTCGAATAAAGAGATCATAAAATTGAACTACCGAACATGTCATCTATGGTATATTTTGCTAAATTGAATGCAGCAATTGGGAATTGGACTGACAAAAGTGCGAAATTGGCCGGGAAAACCTATAGTTGATAGAAGAACACTTCCTATTTTGAAACAACAATCATCAATTCCCGTGTAGGCGTTTCGATTCTGTAGTCATTTTTCCTGAAAAAACGATGAAAAAGGCTGATCACTGCTGTTTGTGAGCCACTCAAAAAGGTACAAAAAATGCATTCAGTTGTATTCATTCATTTTATCCGTTTTCAGTAGCTATTTTTGACGCATTTATTATCAGTTTTTTACGGCTTCACTATCGCTCAGTCAAGTATAATATCAGTGCCCAAAGTTACAGATTTTATAAATCACAAATTTTCATGGAGATCAAAGCGCCTGCACGAAGATTGATTATGATTGTGTCAAATAAAATTTGAGGTGTTCTTTCTATTGAATAATGTAACGATTTCATTCAGCCGCTCATATCTTTTTAAATAAGAGACAGTTTTGTAGCACTCTGTCTGCCGGGACACCATGTATAATAGGTTCGTTCATATGCATTCGATATTTGCAGTGGATGTGGAGAATAGCAAATCTAAGTTTGATGTCTCATAAAAAAATTTTAAAAAGAAGTGTTATACCGCCAGGCTTCGTAAGTGCATCACATATAGGTGGGCTGAAATTGATTTGGTCTAAAATGAAACATAGGCCTATATGCCCATAAATGCACCAGAGATTAAAAAAAATTGACTGTTCTACACCCCTAATGAGTCGTGTTATCTTTGTCATTATTGTTCTCATTATTAAAGAATGAAAAAGTGAATGAAAAATATGTATGTATTCATTGATAAAGTATAGGCCCAAGAGCGTGTAAAAGAAAATACATTAAATTCTAAATTCATGAAGTGTGCTGATTTATGTGGAACAGAGTACATTATTATGAAAATAAAACAATATAACATTTCACACTAGCAAAAAATGATGAAAATCTTGGTTGTTCATTTTTTGTCAACTTATTCCAGCCAATCGATATCATGGTGGACTTCAAGCAATGTACATACAACTCTCAATAACAAAAACCTTATTAAGTGAAGCAAAAGTGTAACATCTACGTAAATACAAGTAAATCACTGAGCATTGAATCTACTTTACAACTACTGTTTTAACACGTCAGCGTAAGAAATAGATTTTATATCAACGTAACCAACTTCAACTTTGAAACAGACAAGCTAGCAAAAGAATTCGAGAAACATTTCACAGTTTATATTAAAGTCAAGTAAATAATCTAGAAAATTTCCTTTCACGTTACAGTCATATTGCCAGAATACCGAATTTTTCTCAGTTTCAGTTGTGTTTCCTTTCTTTCTTCTGGTATTTTTGTCTGGAGAGTCTAATTCTGCCATGTCTGCTGTTTAGGGTTTGTTGTCTTTTCTCTCTTCGTGGCCCTTTTCTTTTCTTCAGTGGGCCAGGAGTGGCTGAAGATACTGACGACATTTAACTTTTAAACGTGATCAAGGACTGCATATATTTTTTCTTGATACCTGAACAATAAATGAGTGCTAAGAAAGTACGTCTGCACCTGCTGCAACCACTGTCAAAAAGTGTTCGGTATTTGATCGAGTGCCGGTCGAAGCATGATCGCGTTTAGTCGAGTATCAATCGATAGCAGTCCTATATCGGTAGTGTAGCGGTCGAGTTATTCATGAAACTAATGAATCCTGGATCAAGATGATCTGAAATCAATCGTGTAGCATTCGAGTATAACTCGAGATGATCGGGAACTGAGCTCGGGGAAAAATCCGTTCCGACCAAACTAGATTTCTACACGACCGATTCCCGATCAGCTCGATCTCTTCTCGATCACTACCCGAGCTGTTGGTGTTCGGGCTTCCTACTCGAATATTTTGGACATGTCCAAAATTATCGTGAAGGAAGCAGGAGCGATGCCGATCAAGGTAGATCGACCCCGAATACCAATGCCGAGCGAGCCCAACCAGGCTAAAAAAGCTTGATCGGGATTGATCGAGTTGATCTGATCGGCCGTGGGAACGCACCATTAGGGACCTTTAGGTCTGAACGTTTGGATTAATCTGATTACTGCAGATTTTGCAATCAAGGCTAATTGATTTTACGGTCATTAATGATAAAATTCTTCGTGGAAGGCAGCTTTCATTTAAAGCCATTAACGGGCCATAACTTTGGATGTTCACTCACGTGCTTTTGCATACCATCACATTCTCTAGAAGACAGATTTTATGAACTTTATGAAAATGATATCCTAATCACCTTTATTTGTCAAATCAAATTAATGCAATCAATAGAACAAAATAATGTAGGTACATTGGGGGAATGACTTGATTGATCTTTATTGGAGTTGATGTAATGTTAAGAATTGGCGAATTCAGTAGTATAATAGAGTGGTGAAAAGAAAACTTATACAAAACATGTAAATGAATCTCAGCGTATGTGGTTCGATACGAACACATAACATACATATATAACATAAACAGTGGAAGAATGAAAAGCAAATAAATGGAGATGAACTCATGGTATAGAGTGTATGCGATTACTTGTACAGCAGACGTTGTTTCGTATTGCTTGTTGTTGGTGCCTGGGTCCAAGTGATACAATAAGAGAGAAAGTGTATTTTGGGGATCTAATGTTATGCCGTACATTTCAGGCGGGCTCAAACTTTGTCCTTGTAAGTATGTCAAGTTGAATGTAGTTGAAAAGGAGAATTGTTTCAAGAGTATACATAGAACATTCACGAAAACACGTACACTCTAACACGACGGAGGAAATAGCCATGAGTGTGGTTACAGCAGAGAGTGGGGTTATATTAACTATATCATTTTATACTTGAATTAAAGAGAAATGGTATTTTTTCATGTGCGTTTCAACTGGTTTGATTATTCCAAAAGCTACAATACGGAGGATTTTCATCACCGACTACTCCAACAAGCGCATTCTGGCGGCTGACCTTGAAACACTCAACTTTACCGCGTCTATCAAACTGGAGGAACATCCGCTTGACGTATCGTATGACGAAATTGACAGGAAGCTTTACTGGACCACCTCCTCTGGCGTCTGTCGCTCCTCTCTTCTGAACAAGCAGCAAGAACGAGTTACCAATACCGTCAGTAAGCAGAGTTATTAAAATATTGGGTGCTGTTCGTTATTCCGAAGGTTCGTTAATCCGAAACACACAAATTCCCTATACCTAGCGGTTCGTTAATCCGATAGTGAAAAAGAGATCGTTAATCCGAACATTTATGGCGTTATTCCGAAGGTTCGTTATGCCGAACATTTGTTGCGTTATTCCGAAGGTTCGTTAATCCGAAAATGAAATAGGTTTCGTTATTCCAAAGGTTCGTTGATCCGAAATGAAATAGGGTCCATAACGATCCTTCGGAATAACGAGCTTTGTTTATTTTCGGATGAACGAACCTTCGGAATAACGAACCTTATTTCATTTCCGGATTAATGAACGTTCGGAATAACGAACCTTACCACATTTTCGGATTAACGAACCTTCGGAAAAACGAATCTTCGGAATTGTAACCAAAATACTTACGCTGGACAGCATACCCAAACATCCACACTCACGTATGCAAAACACATAAACACAAGTTGCACTTCCATTGACCCGATTTCATCTAACAATATCTATAGGTAAGAGGCAAGAGTGAGGGCACGGGAGGTCGAGTCCTGTTCCTAAAAGGAACGAATAGTGGAGAAAGGGAGCTAACATTGACACTAAAGTGTTTGCGAAGACAAGGTGCTCAAGGTTTTTGTGACATCTAATCATGTGAACTGCATTTAACTTGAATCGACATATATTATCAAAAGTTCTTAAACTTGATTAGTAATAACAGGTTAAACAAAATATATAACGTCGAACTGGTTTTTAGGAGTATTACATGGCATGGAACATTGTACTGAATTATTGTTTACCTTATTGCGGCAAACATTGTAGGTCAGAGGTATTGGTCAATTCCGAATGGAAGACAAAAAAAGAAGACTAATAACACATTCTATTTTTCAACTAAATGTAGCAAACTACAGTACTCAACAACATTTTCTTTTCCAGAATTTTGCAATACAGACTAACTATGATAGCTCACAAAAATAGAAATAAAAATTCAAATTCATATTACTTAAACCCTGTAAAAGCTTTATGTTCGTGCACAATGAGAGTTTTTCCATTGCATGATATAGGTGATGCGGAATTTCAAGGCATACAGCAGCAACCTCCCCTCAAGCATTCTAGTTTAAAGTACGCGTGCAAGCTCAACCAAACATCGGCTACATGGCGCATTAAGACTCAATGTGTGAATTTCCAGAAATTAAAGACACTGTTATCGTTATTCCGTATCGAAACGTTGCGTCGGAAAATTGGAGTGAAAATTTCTTTTCTTGTTTGTTTGTTTGGCTTGAGGCTAATTATTGGTTATTTTCGCTTTTGCTTGACAAGATTAATCCCATAATACACAGTAAACATTATAGGCCTGTGTGAAAAGTGACTGAAAGACAAACTCAATTCTCTCCTCTCCTAGCTTTTTGTCGACGGCCCTGACGCTTTTGGAGTCTGTAGAGCGCCTCGGTCTACTCTGCATACTCCAACTGCGCCAGGGCTGTCGACAAGAGACTGCTCATCTCCATGCCATATCTTGGTTACAGGCAAAAAGACAAAAATTAACGGCTCAAACTGGTCGTTTTCAACGTATCCAGGAGAGTGAAATTCGTAATTTGATATGAAATGAGTATACATTTCAAATCAAAAGTTTATTCAATAAAATTTCAGTATCGAAAATCAGTCACATTTTCATAGGTGTAAGTTACAGAACACCAAGCTCTAAAACATATGACTTCAATGAAAGTGTTTCAGATATGCTTGTGGAAGTATTATGTAACAAAGTCTGAGGGGACTTTGTTATCTGACATGTATTCCTATTTAGTATTTCTATACTTTATATGCTTAAAGTCACTTGAAAAATGATTGATTCTAAAGCTAAACAACGAAATTCACAACATTTGCAGGCGGTTTTTTTTCCAAAGATGGAGTTGGTAAAAATACACTATTAATATGAAAGAATGTGATGAAACACACTGATATAATACAAAATAATTAACTAAAACGATATGTTGACATTGACGCTTTGGTGATAGTGTGGTTTACCATAATGCTCCCAACGTATCAATTACGTATTAATCGTATTAATGGTATAATATCGTGTAGCTCAGGATATGTTTTTTATTATTATTACACTGTAATTCTCCACATCGTTACATCGGAGTTGAATTGATAAGTTTACATCAATGTCAAGTTTGGAAGATTCAATTAATGTTGATGAAAAAGCTGGGCAGGTTAGAATACAATCACCCATTCATTCATATTTCAGTGAGGTCTATGGGCGAAGAAAGGATTTTTTTCTTTCATTGATTTGTTCCACCTTTTATCTCATTGTTTCTTACTATTTATCAATTCAATGAAATGTCAATATTCAAACTTAAGGAAAATGTAGCATTTTGCATTTGCAGCTCGCAATGGACTCGCATACAGCGAGCAGTGGACTCGCACGCACAGAGCTGCAGCTGAATCGATCGCAGCTCTACGGTGGCGCGCTGCTGTGGCGAGGACATTACTCTCTGTGTGCGTGTGCTCAAATTATAGCGAGCTGCCTTTGCAAAAGACGAGAGAAGAAAAGGTGGCTTTATTTTTGCCTGATCAAAGGTTGACATATTTTTTCAACTATTATTTTGCAGTGCACACTAAAGTGTCTTTAGACTCATAGTATATGGTTGTTGTTGTTGTTGTTGAATTTTTTTTTCACACGATGCATTGTATTACTTTCAAATGAGGACCAGCAAAAACGAATTACGACGAAAGTTAAATTTTTAGCATGTTGATCATGTTCATAAAAGTGTCATCAAAGTGACACGGCAAATAATTATCTTCACTACTTCATCTAATTTCTAGACCCAAAAGCGCTCGCTCTAACGCAGTCACCAAGAGCACTTTACGTGTTGTATTACACTAAGCTCACCAACATGTCAATTGACCCAGACGGGGAGGAGATGGATGTATTGGACCTCCCTATCGAGTATGCAATTGCCTTTGTACTTTACAAAAGGTGAGAATATGTTATATTTTCGATCAAACTTTCATGTGAATATTTCATCTTCAAGTATTTCAGAATTTTGCACATTTGACATTACATGGTGTAGAATATGGAAAATGACGTAGCTTTGTACAAGACATTTTTTTAAATAGAGCACCAATTGGATAATGATGTTGTACAATTGTATTAAAACATCATCACGTGTTGCTTTGTATACGGCTGCTGCTTGATCGCTCAACATATATCTCACGACTTCTCGTCTTATTTTCTCCTTCTTTTGTTAAAATTTGTGATAAAATAATAAAACAAATAATTATACTCTTTCTACTTTCAAGTTTCTGGTTGAAACTTTGGCCATCGATTGAAAGGCCTGCCGGGCTCCAACATATTCGAGAATCCCCGCTTTAAAAAGGGTACACCTTTATCACTAATCTCTACATATATTTTAAACTGTACACACAGCCGAAGAATATAAAGAGTTTGTTCGCAAAAACCGATAAGTCCATATTTGCCAAATGGAGATATTTGCGATTAAAGGTCAAGAAAAATAGAGAGAATAAAAAGAACATTTTTGCTTCTTTTGACCATAACTTCAAAAATGTACCTTTATATGTAGTGACCAATATATCATTTAAAAGGTATTATTTTGTACTTTATGACAGAGACCGTACTTCAAAATCTTCAAAAATGGACTCATCGGTTTTTGCGAACAAACTCTTCATATCGACTTGAGTACACCCTTAATGATGAGTGCACGATTTGAACGATACACGTATTCTCTGACCGGTGCTATGCGTGGTTTCCGAATGTTACCCGGTGGGCAGCGAATTGAAATTCCCCACGCAACCGAATCTAGAAGGCAACGTCTTTTATTTTTTTAATAATATCAACGTTGACGTAAAAAGGAGTAACAGTAGGGTTCGTAAGTTAACTTTTTTACAGAGGTAATTACTTTCAAACGATGGTTGGAAATTCGACTGTGATTGGGGTGTTTTCCTACGTAAACGAAAGAAAGTGACTGCAATGTATGGCGCGTTTATATGTTCCATCTTTATTCAGTCTTATCTTACTCACTTGTTACCTGCCATTAGTTCATTATGATGTTATGTATTAACCAGTGACTTACTTGCAAGGCGCATCTAGTTGAGTTTTACAAAGTTGATGTATTTCTAGATTATCTGTGATCACTTTCTGTTTCTGTACGAATTCTTGTTTTTTTCTTCCTTCTGTGTAAATTTTGTGTATTGATTATCTAAAAGCTCAAGCTCTTAGCACTTGAAACTTGCGGCCAATATATCTCACGAGCTTAGGATGCCTTAACTTTTACTCTCAGTGACCTCAGTATGACGTCATTATCTGAAATCACATTTCTAAATGTCATTCTGCATTGAAACTTGATAGGTACATATTGCATGTAATTAGCTATGTCTACAATGGACATAATACATGGCCCTGATGCACACATTCGTGCGTGTACCACATTCCAGAATGTTCAAATTGAACTAGAAATCATTTTGTATACATTTCAGACTATTTTGACTTGTTTTAAGTTTGTGCCCACGTCATTTGTGCCAATATACGCGTACGTCGATCAAAACTAAAACTAAAAATAAGAAATCATATGACATTCGCTTCTGATATCATGGAAATAAACTTAACATACGAACCCGTCAAAGTTGAAATTAGGAAAGAAACGTTGGTTATAAAGGGACAACCACCTAAGAGCTTCCTGCAACCACGTGGTCAAAAGCAACCTTATACCGATAAGTCCGGGTGCCAGAGGCTCAATTTTTTTTAACCGGTTTGAGGGATGCTGAGTCCGAAGCTGGACGATGCAACTGTAACATCCTCAAGGTTTTTGAGATATTCCAGATGGACTCCAAAATCCGCATTTCCTTTCTGTTTCCTTATCAATTGTAAAGAAAAAGGAAACAAAAGGAAGGTTGCAACTGATTGACGAATTGCCCTACATCGACGTAAATAAGCATAACAATAAATAAATAAATAAATGAAAATAAATAAATATTTAAATTCATGAAATTGTTCCTTTCATGAATTTGAATAATTACGCAGTACCCGCTGCATGCTATATAATTAGAACCAACACTTGCTGTCGGGCGAAAGCTCGGTGGTCTAGTGGAGATGACGCCTGTCCGGTGATCAGGAGGTCGTAGGTTCCAATCCTGCTGGAGTATGCACGCCCGTGATTTTTTATCATGGCTACTTCTAAAACACTGATCAATTCAGTGCTTATTTACGTCGATGTAGGGCAATTTGTCAATCAGTTGCAATGAAAACACCTCGACGGAAGAATTTCATGAATTGGAATAAGTTAAAAGAAGGTTTTACCTTATTTTGAGAGTGCTGCATTGGCATCCAGAAGATGCAATATAATTGCTGTTTCCTTAGGAAGTTGAGGTATTTATGATAGCCGCCAAAATTGATATCTCTGTTTATTTCCTTATAACATTGGAAAGATGAGATAGTTTTCCTCTATATCAATTTTCAATTCAATTCATTTATTTGCATTCTTCTTTTTCCAACAAAACATAACACAAGATAAATCATTAATTGCATCATAAAGACAAATATTTGCCTTTGCAATAGATAAATGATACCGATAAACATAAAAGCCCATACTGGCCAAAAAAAAAAGTACAAAGTCATGCTTAAGTTGAAAAAAAAAAGAATTAAGAGGTCCACTAAAAAGCAAAGCTTGTATATTGTGAACCGTTCATAAAACTTATGAATTATTTATTTACAAACACTTTTCACAAATATGATATACGACAGGACGGGACAAAACAGGAGAATACAACAACATGACACAACTTGCCTGAATAGATGGAATAGATGGAAAGAATGGAAGGAAAGAGAGAAAATGAGGGAATGAGAAAATGCCTACACGCTGAACAAGGACAATGGAACAGGTGATGGCAGAGAATGTGCTTCACAGAGTTGGCGCTGCATGCAGCTGTGCAAGGATTGTGATGGCTACTAGATTACGTAATAATGAAATCAGTGATTGAATGATTGGTGGATGGATGATGATCCCTGAGGTTGACGAAACCTATAGCTAATGGGAAAAAAAGCACATCAGAGAGGATTTAATAGAAAAAATGTCAACTTGCGCTTAAAAGAATACAAAGATGGGGATTTTTTTTTTTTTTATTTCACAGCTTAGTGAGTTCCAAAATCTAGGACCGGTGTGTATAAATGTATTCTGAGCCAATAAAGTTCTCAGGAGGGGCAAATGAAACTCACTAAAATGTCTAGTGGGATAATTATCAAAAGAATTGGATCCGTGGGAACATTCGAGTTGAAAATACTGGGAAGTGCATTTACATTGACCAAGTTGAAAAATATACAAATCTTTGATTGTTCAAAATCTTATATGTAGTAAATAATGGCTCTGTATGGGAACGTGGCGGGTCGCCACAAATAATACGAATAGTCTTTTGTTTTTGTAATTACAGTAGTTTATCTGGGAAAGTTTGATGGGCACTACCCCATGCTAGGAGTCCGTAATTAAGATAAGGTAAAATTAGAGAAAAATACAACGTCAACAAAGAGGACAATGGAATATTCAAATTCAAATTCAAATTCAAACTTTATTGTCACTTTCTTTTTTCAACAGAATGTACATGAAACAATATTATGAATTTGACATGCGACTCGTTGAAAATATACATAACCAGACAGGATTACAACATGTTCATGTCTACATGATCAGTACAATAAAAATACATACACTCTATATACACTCTGAGAAGAAAAAAGTGGACGTACCCACTCAAAAGACTAAACTTGTAACATGTGGGTACCTCTGAGGTAAAGGGGGGGGGGGAATGGGGTGAAAACTTACAACTACAAAGAGTTCGGGAAACGGGGAAGTGGGGAATGGAGAAAAAAAAAAAAACAAAAGTGTGAAAAAAGGGAACAAAAAAACAGGGAAAAGAGGAAGAGAGAGAGAGAGAGAAAGAAGCCAACAATTTTTGATGCATACACCAAGGGCGAAAGCCCACAGAGACAATTAGCCAAGCGTCTTCGAAAGTGACACATTGTCGAGCTGCTTTCCAGCGGAAGAGATTCTAACTGTGAGGACGAGAGAACGAGAGCACGTATAGAATGCTACCAGGCAGTAAAAATGATTTATGCCTCAAGAGAACGTGGCCTATGGTGAAAGAAGAGAAGATGATATCGTGCTCACAAAATAAATTACAAAATTAAATACATTCGGTTACATTATAAGACTTCAAAAGAAACATTTTCAATCTCTTTTTAAAAGAACTCAATGAAGGTGCATTTTTTTATATTCATAGGAAGGGAGTTCCAGAATCTTGGACCTATATACATAAATGAAAGTCTGTTGAGCTAGCAAGGTTCTTAACAGAGGTAAATGAAATTCATTAGACTGTCTAGTTGGGTATCTATGGTATGTCCGGTTACGCATAAACATGGAGTTAAATATAAACGGGAGGCAATTATTATTACAAGTATACATAAATTGCCCTAATTGTAATAAATACAACTCTTTAATTTTCAGAATCTTATAAAAAACAAAGGATATGTATGAGAATATGGAACGGTACTACAAATAAAACGAAGAGCCTTCTTTTGTAACAGTAGAATCCTATCCAATAATAATTGATGCGTGTTTCCCTATACCAAAATTCCATAATTTAAATAGGGCAATATCAAAGATGAATACAATGTTAACAGCGAATGTTGAGGAATAGACAGTTTTAGTCTATTAATAACACCTATGTTACGTGAAATTTTCTTGCAGACATTATCAATATGAAATTTCCAAGAAAGTTTGTTATCAACTGTAACACAGAGAAACTTTATATGGGAAACACTTTCTAAGACAGCGTCACCAAAACAAATGTCCATATTTAAATTATCTAAAGTGTTACTAAAAAGCATATATTTTGTTTTTTGGATATTCAAAGACAACTTATTTGCTTTTATCCACTCACATAAGTTTTGTAATTCGGAATTAACTGTCTGCACAAGAATATTTGGGTCTTCATGTGAGTAAAAAACATTTGAATCGTCGGCAAAAAGTATAAAGGATAACACATCTGACGAAGCACAAAAATCATTAATGTAAACAATAAACAAAAGCGGGCCCAATAGACTACCTTGTGGCACGCCACACTTCAGTTCTCTCATATCTAATTATGATTGTTCAAAAATACATATTGTTTGCGATCAGTTATTGTTTGCGATCAGTTTGCGATCAGAATATGAAAGATAAGAATGATTATCAATAGTATGCGCAGCTTGGTCAACAAACGTTAAAAGAGCATGAATGGTGCTGTGTTTTTGAGAATTTGTAAAAACATTATGAATAGTCAGAAAATTATTTGTTCTTGTAAATATTAATTTTTCCAATATCTTCGATAAAGATGAAAGCAAAGAAATAGGTCTATCATTACTTATATCAGAATCTTCTCTTTTTTTAATAACGGGAAAACCTTAGCCATTTTCATAAAGTCAGGAAAAACACCACTTGATATGGATTTATTGCAAACATATTTGAAAGTGGGTTAGCAATTGAAGATATAATTCCCTTTAAAGTAAAATTACTGATATCGTCATAACCGGCACTTCACTTGTTATTCATTGCAGTAACAATATCTATTATTTCATATTTTGTTGTTGGAACAAAAAATAAAATGAACTGGAATTGGATTGACCTAAGAATTTAGAAAAAAAAATATTTGACTGCGGTATTTTTTCTGCCAAATTCTCTCCAATCATTGAAAAATAAGAGTTAAAACTATTGGCTATATCATTGGGATCTTCAAAAAATTATTATCATGTCTTATTTTTGTAATATTTAATTTCTGTTTTATATATTCACGGCCTGCTTCAACACCTTTCATGTATTTTTATATCATGTATATACTTTTCTTAAGTGAGTTATATAATAGTTTCTCTTTTCCAACGGTATAATCTTCGTTAAAATATTTTTATACAAAGTGTATTTATTTTTTGACTTCTCAGTTTTTTTTTCATTTTGATTTTATAATATAACCAATTTTTCCTGTTTATTGAACGAAGATATTTTGTAATCCATTGTAATTTTGGAAAGTTTTATAATTAACATTTATATCATCATTATCATAAATACTAGACCAATCAGCCCTATCTAAGCTAGCACCAAGGCTAGCCAAATTTTCTGGTGTAGCTCTACGTCTGGATGAAGAAAAATGAAACTTATTAACAGTGTTTGAGGTCAAAACATGCTATAATAGGAAAATTATCAGTTATATCAGATAAAATTATAGAGAATTTCAGATCTGCACAGAATTAGCAGAAATATTATCAAGGAGGGTGGCGGAATGATTTTTAACACGAGTTGGTTTCGAAATAAATAGCAAAAAAGAGGCTGGCAAAAACATTTCAAGAAATTCTTGAGATGCATTATCATCGTTCTCAATCAAATCAATATTAAAATCACCCATAATGAAAAAAAAAACGTATAAATAAAAAAAGGCTTTTTAATAAGTTTGTTATACAATCCAAACAATCTGTAGGACTTGAACTTGGGGATCTATAAACAATACCATTTATAATATCTTTACTTTGTAGAGTAAAAATTTCCACAAACATTTACTCTAGATTATCATTCATAATATTCAGCTCATCACAAACACTAAATTCAAATCTTTTAGATAAATAAAACGCAACCCTACCACCCTTCCTGTTCACTCTGTTATTAACAATAAGATCATAACCATTTAATGCATACGGCAAATTGTCATCAGATGAAAACATGTTTCAGTTAAACTGATTACTGAAATTTGATGTTTATTTTGATTATCTAGTAATATCTGTAATTCATCAAAATGTTTATTAATACATAGAAAATGTGCATTGTGAAAAACTATTTGTAAAATCTTTAAATTGATCAACAATGACATACTTAGAAGGAGCTTGAGTGGAGTTATCATTATATTATATCTTGTCGAAGATATCGAGGGTGCTGAATCCGAATCTACATGATTCAACTCTTGTATCCCTTAGGGGTTTGAGATATCCAAAGTAGCCAATAAAATTGTAAACAAAAAGGCTTCTTTTTTTGTATTGCATGGTGAATGAATATTTTTTATCTAAAATAAATAAATTGATGGTTGTCCCCAATGTAGAGGGTGCTGAATCCGAATCTGGTTGAAGAACTCTCTCACTCTCGAAGATTCTGAGACATTCAAGATGGCCGCCAAAACGGCCACCGAAAAACTCGATATCTCAAATGAAATAAGTTTGGAGGCCATTAAAAGCTTTCAGCAGTGTAAGAGTGGTATCATCAATATTCACCACTATAGGGTAAACCATTAAATCTTTTCAATTTTCCAACATTTAGGCCCTATATGGAATTTTCATTTTATTAGTCTCGGGCACGCGATTTTAAAACCACTCAACACATGTACAATCACTGTATCGTATGCATACTTCCTTTATAGTAGGCCGGCCAAGACGATTTTTTTTTTTTTTACTTTGGACGGCAAAATTTGTTAATGCTAAGTTTCCCAGCTGAAAGTCTTGCAAAAATACTGAAGTTTAGCATACGGCCGGATGTCAAGCGCGTTTTTGCCGAAAAATGCCTTTTTTAGCCCAAAATTTGAAAGAATGTCAAAAATTGCGATCTTTATTTTTTATCGAAATAAGTAATGGTTAATAAGTACCTTTCAAACTAGAAATGTGTTATCTTCCATTTCAAGTTTAGAACCTGACTAATTAATATACATTTTAATGTAGAATATTACACGCACATATATGGCGCAATGAAACATAAAACCGTGATTTACTCAAAATTGTACTTTGTAAAATCTACCAATATTTCAAAGTTTTTTTAAACTACCTAAATCAATCTATTCAAACAATTTTATTTTTTCGAAGTATAATATATGTTGTGATATCTTACCCAGCAAAGAAATTATAAGATAAGGCGAGAGATAACTCGTTTTATGTTATCCTGAATGGGACGATGTATTTTTACTAGACGCGCATTTTGAATGAAAAATCAAATGTATAGCGTAGGCCCATATATATATTGTACATGGTATAGTGCGTGTAGGTATTTATCTTACATAATCGGTGAAGTCAATGGACAGGTTGGATAGCTGACTGCAAAAAACCCTTTGTGGCACCTTGGTATGACTGAAATGTGCTTCTTTGCCAAAAAAAAAAAAAAATACAAAGAGGGGTGGTCAGCAGTGTTGTTACCACGGCAACTGATCATTGTTAGGTCACTCCCTGAAAATTTCAAATATTCATGATTGTAAAACGTACAAGTGTTGAAACATGCTTTTTGTGTGTGAAAAATGTATCAATCTAACTAATCTATGTTTAACAATGAAACCTAAGAGTTATATATAAATTATTTACTATGTTTGGAAATGGTTGTCATGGAAACCGTGATAACAAATCACGTTTTACTGGGAAAAATTACGATACCAAATCTCCCATCCTCCATACTCACCCCTTCCCCGAGAATGCTTGGGAATTCATGGTTATCAATGCAATGCTATATAGTTTTGCATTATCAGGCCCTGAAACGCAGCCCTGCAAGGGATAGGCACGAAATCACTTTTACTTTTGTAATGTTCTAAGGCGAGGTGTTTGCATTTTATTTTGATCTGTCCTCCCGCAGAAGACTTATTAAATGTTTCTTTTATGATGGTTGATTGTTTACATGAACGTTGTTTGGAACGCACACTTATTCGGCGACATAAGAATATTATATATGTATTCCAGATATTTGTGTGAAAAAGTAAGGCAAATATCACCCTCAAAAAAGAAAACAAGAAGTAAAAAGGAACTAGAATTGAAATGCGTACAATGCTATAACAGCCTCATTTCCCCTTCCCATCATTAAGTCGGTTAAATCATCTAGTCTATAGTGCAGATTTTATTTATCCTTGGCCAAGTTCTATGTCCTTGGAGCAGACATGTGACAAATTGTTTATTTGCAATTCGATTTTTTTGTTCTATATCATCACATCTTTGAAAAAAAAAATCATTTCAGTTATCACCAACACTCTAAATTCCCAGTCAACCAACAAAACGTACTACACAATGTGCACACGCCCGCAACCACCGTCTCAAACAGCGTTCACTGACTATATCAACACACATTGCAATTGTATCGTATATGAAATTCCCTTGTTGAATTATCGCCGTTCAGAATTTATTGCGTAATGTTATGTAACCGACCATGACCTCTAAGTGTTCACCTGTACCTGGTGAGAAAATACTTTGCCATGTTTTACTATTCAGTGATCCAGGTGATCTAACTTTGTGTATTAGCGAAAGCAGACAGACCTCTCCTCTGTCCTTTCTCCTATCCTATCTCTATGCAAGTCATCCCTCCCCTTATTTTCCTATATGTTATGTATTATGTACGAGGGCTGCATGCAAATCAAGCAATGCTTAAGCTGTAGCCCTTCTGCGTTATTCATTGCATCACTGATATATTCTTTTGTACATTGTAAAGGCAATGAAGAAACTGTATTGCTGTACATTCTAAAGGTAATGAAGAAACTTACCTTCTTAGCATTTAATGTTTATGTATATCCATTTATATGTATGGTACCAACAATGTATATGATATATGTGTATGTATCTGCATAAGCAATGATATAATGCAGGAACCAATAAATCAAATCAAATCAAACAATGAAATACAGTAAACAAGGCAATTTCTCTTTTTTAAAATAATGATTTGCCATTAGCGTACATTTACTAGAATAACAGCACTTGACATCTATGTTGCTGGTTACCAAAATACTGATAAAAATACCATACACAGTAAGAACATGCTTGACTCCTGGAAAATATAAATAATAATTTGTCTTCAACAGTATTTCATTTTGAAAGGTAAAGAACCTCAGCCTCGATTTGTGGACATCTAAAAACAAAAACAAAAATTTCATCTGAAAGCAATCTTCTTAAATGATTAAAAGCATTAAAAAAGAATGAGTCCTCAATGAAAATTTTTATCAAGAACAAATCTGTGACATACATCCAAAGACTTTGAAAATCAACAATACAAATTGCGCTGACTACATTAACTGCATTGATAAACTCATTTTTTTAATGTGACATATACTATGTGTCCACCATCAAAAACGTTACACCAGTTTGAAAAACAAAATTTTCTCCTTAGTCAATATTTCAATATCTCTATCTTTTTCACAGTTTGTGGTTAGATATCCTAGCTAATTATGACTGTACGCTGTTGCATTGAACTTTCGTCACTGTACAACTGAATTAGAATGGTGACTGCCAAATTTTTAAGATTCTACTTTTAGTCTGATATTATTTTTGTGTTCTGCAGACCAGTGTGATAAGATATCTGTACTGAGTATTCGTCTCTCAGTGAAGAAAAAAAGAAATCACCTCTCCAAAATGCGTGGGTAATGCTTCCCTCTAATACTTTCCCTTATTCCAAGTACCAGAATACATTGCTGGGGCCCTGAATAGCTAACATATATTACGTTATTACCAACATCATGACAATTATGGCACATGTGAAAAAAAAAAAAAAAAACAAACTGGCAAAACATACATCGTGACCAGATCATATTCTTTTCAATACTTCTTGTACTTGGTGTTTGGATTGGAACCTTTTACTTATGTCTTTTATATTTTAAACTAGAAAAAACATGCTCTGTGCTATTTCCCTTCAGATTCACTAACTGTTCCTTTGTGAAGTTTTCTCTTTTTAAGCACTTCAACGTGCAGTTTTCTTTTCTTTTTTTCTGACCAACATGTCATATATTTTCCTCCATCTGATGAAGAAAGGCAAAGTTCACTTCCTTTTAGTGACTCCCCCCATAAGAACAAAAACAAAAGACATTCCAATCTGACAGGATTAAAATGTTGGCGTTTGGGCTTCAAAGGAAATAACACGATCAATTTCCATGAACTACTAGTATGCGGCTTGTATAGAGTCTCAAAGGCATGGTATAGTTTTGGTTGAGATGGAGATTCAGACTTTAACTTTTTGCAAGCAAATTAAAAACAACTTATGAAATATGAAAGAGCATCAAATTCTTAGAGTAATATGAAGTTTGTTTGATTAAAGTTGTTGGTTTTGAAACGGCCGAGAAATTTTTTAAAAAGTGACACAGAATGATAATTAAAAGTGGCTGCCACCTTTTATTAGGACCTCTTTGTTTTTGTACATCTCAGCCTTTTCAAAACCAATTTTTAACAAATAAATTTGGAATTCCTCTTGGTGTTGTTTACTCTTTAATATTTCATAACAGGGTTCTCATTATTTCACAAAATCTCCATCTCAGCCCCCATCTCAACCAAAAGTAGACGATCCCTCATCCCTTTAATGCTGCAATCAAAATTGGAAGTAGATCTATATCAAATCATGTTGTAAATTCTGTTTCCAAGTAGTGTTGTGCACATTTTGATATCAGACCTTGTTTTACTTCATCACTAAAGAAAAAAAAAAGAACAAAAAAGATTAGAAAAGAAGCATTTAATCTGGATTAGTAGAAATTCCTAATATATACACATGTCTTTCATATACGTATACATATATATATATATATATATATATACAGCTGTATTCAACTTCTATAATAGTCCTGAAAGCACATTGTGATTACATTTGAGAAGTTAAGATGGATGCATCCCACACGTAAGTTCAGGTTCTAATGACATCCTTCATACGGAATCTGGATGCGGACCGGATAGCCTGGCAGGATTGTTTCTGGAGAGAAAGAGAGAGAGAGAGAGAGGAAAGAATGGTGATCTGTCTTTACTTGATGAGGAAAGTGACATGGGCATTTTAATCTTTGGTGAAGACACAATGACATATACGCTAAATATATACGGTTACTTGATTTCTTCTATATGTAGTGTTTCCTTAAAACGGTAAAGCATATTTTATACAGTAGATCCTAATTGTAGCAATTTGACCGTGAGTACACAATGAAATATAAAATGTAGGAAACTTTCATGATCCAAATATCCAATTCTTTCCATCAAGCTTTTTATTCCATTCAGAAGAATTTCAAGGTAGTGCTTGTCTGATACTGCAACTGGATACATTCACCACTTTTGTGCATAATATATAATAACCCGGTGAACTTTCACATCAATACCCTCATAACTAATCAAAGTCAAATTGCTTATTAGAGGTTATGGTAACTTTGCCATCCAAAGGTAAATACAATACCATAGTAGCAATGCTCTACTGTTAATAGAAATCAGGGTTTCCATGATATTTACAATCAGCAGCAAAATCACAACAGAAACTAAAATGCTACAAGGCCCAGCAGGTAATTATCTCTTCTGTATAAAACCAAATTTGAAGATGATCTGCTGAGTACATGTTAAGTTATTGCAAGATGAGAATAGGGCAGATGTGCCACGGTGTGAATGGATGACTGCAATAACATAAAGACTCCTGCAACCATCTTTGACAGAAGCTAAAAAAAAAAATAATAATCAGCGTTAACTCATGTGAATCTTGGTCGTTGAAGTGATTGACTACATGCATATGCAGTACTGCATTCATTTAGCAATAAATGCATTAATTTTCAGCCCAATGAACGATCGACCGTCAAAAATTTGGTCAAGATGTCAAAGGCTTGACAAAATATTCCAACCTATTTGGGGTTTACATTTTACAAGCATTATTGCTTACCTCCCATATTGTACAGGATGAACAGATTAGAACTTGGTAGTCAGGACATCTGTCTCTTTCTTTTTCTCTCTTGTCCGTAGTTGGCTGTGGTATGCAGGGTCCATGTTGTCCACTTTGTGCTAATTCTGGTCGAAAATATAATTAACGAAAACTTAAATAAGTTATCATTTTTATGAGTGAAACAGGATATACTGCAACAAAAAACAAACACATTCATCATGACTTAGAATTAATCATCACGATCTCATGAATCCCTTAGTATGAGATTTTGGATCTTCAGGTCACTGTCAACATCAATTTGTATTACATGTAATACATTAATCATATCATTGTTATTATCATCTTTGATGTTCTAAAGCCATATCTTACTGAAAATGAATTATATAGGATGGAAGTCATCCTGACACCTGTAATTCCTGCGCACAAATATTTGATGGTATCATGCTCTCATTTGTATACCGGAGGATTAGGATATGATTTCCTTGCACAAATCGGTTTGTATTCATGAGATAATATTCCTAATTTCAAATCGTTGACACTTACTTGTGAGCTGGAAAGGGCATTTAAACATCGCAGTCAAGACAACTTTCTATCTCCCCCTCACTCTAGTGGATGTGATCTCAAACTCAGCATGTCCATTTGTTGCTGACACCTTGATTAAAATAAAGAACAATACATCACAGCATATTGCCCTTACATCATACTTAACGCAACATAATGATAATGGAAATTAAATTGATTTTAGACTACAGACGTATTTTCATCTGTGCACACATTAAAGACCTAATAAAATGGTTTAGACATTTTTTTCTTAATGATGTAATAATATTGAATGTTAAATTGTAAGTAATTCTATGGTCGTGCGGGGTTTTTTTCAGGTTTTTTTACTGTTCTGAATTTTGTTCTATGTTTGTTAACATAATGGATGCAATTTCCTCGGTTTTGTAAAACTTTCTACACTTTCGCCTCATGCGGCGCACTATCACTTCTAAATTTTGATGACGTCTAAGAACGGAGTTGTCGATATTGATTGGTTGATAGCCAGCGAGCTAGCAAGGCTATGCTAGCGCAGCGCAGCGACAGCCGGCCGGCGGCTAGGGCTGGCAGGGGAGCGAGCTAGCGAGCGCATAGCAGGCGCTGCACTATTGTCATTGGCTAAGCCTTTAGACAAAAGTAGAATGAATTGTATCGGATTTAATACTGCCAATAATACAGATTACAACTGTGGTACGCTTGGATATCCATTATTTTCGGCAAACTCGTGAAATAGGCCCCACCACTGCGTGTCTGTACTAATACTACGGCGACTCGCCTGTTTAAATACTCGTGAATTCAGCCCCACCGTGTGGCGTTCATCGGTAGGTAAGCACGGCGGTGGGGCTGCCTTCCATAGTCAATACTCGTGAATGCGGCGAAAATGACTTCCTAATATGTCCCTCGACTAATTTTATGGCCAATTTAACCATGAAAACAACCCTACCTAACCCTAAACCCTAGGACCTACCCTTGCTTGCTATAAACGCACGGGTACGGTGCACGCGCACTGCGGTGGGGCCTATTTCACGATTGCCCCCCCCCCCCCCCCGCCACCACTGCGTGTCTGTACTAATACTACCATGGGCGTCACCACGGGGGGTGCGCTGGGTGCGAACGCACCCCCCTTCAGAACCTTTAAAAAACAAAAAACCAAAAAAAAAAAAAAAAAAAAAACACCAAAAAAAAAAAAAACGCTTCAGTCTTCGAGCGACCTCAACGCCGGACGCTAAATAATTGTTCTTTTTTTATTTTTCTTCTCATTTTTTTTCTTAATTTTGCACCAAGAGGAGAAAAAACAAAAGACAAAACAGAACAAAAACATAAACAAAGAACAAAAACAATCGCACCCCGGCTCTAGCAGCACTGATGCTATACATACAGTGTTTAATATCTATCGGCCGTCTACTGTATACGTAAGGTATATTTCATTCATTGTGCAACGGATTATCAATTCAGAAAATGCAAAAGCTCCGTCGCATGGGAGGGAGATACCCCGTCCACACCTCCCCTGTTATGTAGGTCTCCAATCAGTGGCGTAACTGGGGGGGGGGGGGGAGCACGTGCCCCCCCCCCCCCCATATCCGCTGGTAAAAAAAAAAAAAAAAAATATCAAAATGGTAATTCAAGTGTTAGTAAACTGCTTTTAAAATAGACATGAAAGGGTGAGCAAGAATTTTTTTTCTCTAAGATTTATTTTAACCTTAATTAAAGAGGCATCAAACATTGTTCAAAAAGCCCGGGGCCTACAAATATTGTGATTCAGCGTGATTCCAGGTTGGCATTCTGAATGATAAGCAGGATGGAGCAGTGTACTCAGAACATCCGAACGGCAAAGAGTCGCTGCAATGTAGAATGTACACCTCTGTACCTTACACTTCGTTATATCAAAGCTAGATCACTGAGAGTTGCTTTACTATACTATAGTCTACATTGCCAATAATAAGACTTGACCTGGGCTACTTTTCCATGTATAAAACACACACACACACACACAAACACAAACATAGGGAATGCTCTAAAGTGTAGATTTTAGACATCCTTCCCCCGCTTGGTCACTTCGACGCCCCCTCGCTGGTCATACCTCCCCAATCATGAACATAAACCGACATCCTTGACTACCAGTGGCGCACCGCCCCCCCCCCCCACCCTTAATTTCCAAAGCGAAAAGAAAACATAGCTACAAACGGCAGTTTTTTTTACTGTAAAATGTCAAAATTTTCACGCTCGCTCGCTCCGCTCGCTCGTATTTAATCGCTATGCCATTCTCCTGATGTTGCTGCCAGTATTAAATTGCCAGCAGTTGCACCCGGTGCGCCCCCCCCCCCTCCTTAATTTTCAAAGCAAAAAGGAATAGCTACAAACGGCACTTTTTAGAACGTAAAATGTCATAATTTTCAAGCTCGCTCGCTCCGCTCGCTCGCATTTTAATCAATTCAATTCAATTCAATTCAAACTTTATTTCATTTTTTGAAAAGAACATAAACATTTCACTTTCTTGGGTAACATAGAATAAGGTTGCATAATCAAAACAAAGTAAATTGAGAAAAAATAATTGTGGAACCTTGGGGTAACAAAAACGTTGTAAGGAAAATTGATTGACTGAAGTGATACATACGATATAATCGTAATGCCATTCTCCTGATGTTACTGCCAGTAATTGTCAGCAGTTGTACCCGGTGCGCCCCCCCCCCCCCTTAATTTCGAAAACGAAAAAATATAGCTACAAACGGCAGTGCGTCAAAATTTTCATGCTCACTCGTTCCGCTCGCTCGCATTTAATTGTTATGCCATTCTGATGTTACTGCCAGTAATTGCCAGCAGTTGCGCCCTGTGCGCCCCCCTTAATTTCCAAAGCGAAGAAATAGCTACAAACGGAAGTTGGTTTTTTTTTACTGTAAAATGTCAAAATTTCAAGGTCGCTCGCCTCCGCTCGCTCGCATTTAATCTTTATCCCATTCTCCTGATGTTGTTGCAAGTAATTGCCAGCAGTTGCGCCCGGTGCGCACTGCTTAATTTCCAGAGCGAAAAAATATAGCTACAAACGGTAATTTTTTTGACTGTCAAATGTCAACATTTTCAAGCTCGCTCGCATTTAATAGCTTTGCCATTCTCCTGATGTTATACTGCCAGTAATTGCCAGCAGTTGCGCCCGGTGCACTCCCCCCCCCCCCCCCTTAATTTTCAAAGCGAAAAGATGTAGCTAAAAACGGCAAGTGAAATGCCAAAATTTTCGAGCTCGCTCGCTTCGCTCGCTCGCATTTAATCGTTGTGCCATTCTCTTTTTTTTCTCTTTACAAAAAGTCCCTCCGTGGGAAGGGTATACTCCCCCTCCTACACCCTCTCCCTCTCGGTTGCTTCGCTCGCTCGCCGAGGATCTCACACCGTCACATGATGTACCCCCGTATAGTCCTCCATAGTATTTTTATTTTCACTATGCTCTATAAACGCGACTTTTACACTCTTGTTTTTACAAAAAGTTCCTACGGTGGGAGGGGGTATCACCCTCCCACACCGTCCGCACTGAAGGAGCGGAATGGATCATCGCCGAGGATCTCACACCGTCACATATACCCCCGTGTAGTCCTTCATAGCGAAAGATTTGTGTATGTACAGAATCACATGTATAATATGTACAGAGTATGTGTAAATGAACATGATGACACAGGAGCCAATAAATCAAATTGAAAAAAAAAAATCTCACAGTTCATAATTATTTACTGTCAAAACGCACCCCCCCCCCCTTGAAAAAAAGCTGGTGACGCCCCTGTACTACGGCGACTCGCCTGCTTTATAGGACTAAACCTACTCGTGAATTCAGCCCCACCGTGGCGTTCATCGGTAGATAAGCAAGGCGGTGGGGCTTCCTTCCACAGTATACGATTTGTAGCATAAAACAAAAACTACTCGACCAAAATTGACGATCATTCTTGGTATCGTTTTTCTTAGAAAATGGCGCATCAAAATTACTGATAACAAATATTGCAGAAACTGACCATGGGAAACTGGTGAGGCCTTTTTTTTTTTTTTTTTTTTTTTTTGAACCACGACCCACCCTGTATGAACATATCTTTCTAGAGTGTAGCCTCTGTACTACTACCAAAGATTCTGCTATTACTACTTACTAGTCTACTAGACCTAGTGGTAATAGTACTACTAGTAGGCCTACTACTAGTAGTACCGGTAGTACTAGTAGACTGCTACTACTACTAGACTACTAGTACAATGTAGTTTAACGTGTTAGTGCCGGCCGACGGGCCAGACCACGGCCGGGACGCTCCCGCTTGCGGCGGCCGGAGTAGCCGCTCACTTTGTGAGCGAGCTGGGTCTGTTCTTCTACTACTTACTAGACAAACAGTTACAAGTTAAAATGTCAGTCATGTATAATTATATCCTTTCTAACGTTAAACTATATGGGGGCATACCACACATACCACTCTGTATTTCCCAGGCGATCGTTTCCGTGAGGTGTATTCTCGGACTTGGTGCCATAGATATACGCTCTTGCACTGGCAGCGGGGGAGAAGCAGCTGGTTCTAGTATCGGTAAGGTGCAGCCCCACGATAAAGTTCTGGTTCATCGGCTGCCTCTCCCTCCCCATCTTCCCCTTCAACTTCATGTGCCTCCTTTTCTTCTCCGCTATCGTCAGAGCTGCAGTCTTCATCATCATCATCATCAATGTCGAAGTTTACCCATTATAGGGGAAGACATTATGCTCGAGGTACCAGGTATTTGTGCAAGCTAACTTAGTGATAATGTACGTGGTACTCATGCGTATGTCGACAGTCAGTGGGTCGACCGGGAGCGCACATCCCGCGGGGCCCGGACCCGGGCTAGCTAACGTGTACGCGCGTGTACCAAGCTAGTAATGCAAGTGCTTGTGCTGAGCGGCGTCTGCTACAGTAACTGAGCACAACTCCGTTAACCACGTCATCAATCGGTTCACGGGTGTTGGTCACGTGACTATCTTTTTCGCAAAAGCTGTAACGAGGTCCTCCAAAAATGTGATATTTGGGGGAGTTTCTAGAAGCGATAAAAACCGGAACGACACTGACAACTTACATTGATAATCATGACATATATTTTACATTTCTTTTGAATATAAAAACATTTTGCACGCATTTTATTAGGTCTTTAAACACTTGTGCCACCGCCATTTCCAATTGACATGGTTGAGAAATATTTCATTACAAATATCTTTGATTACATTTATGTTTGATTTTTATATGATCTCCTCTTCAGTGGATAGAATACCGTTCTTTCATATGATCCTCTACAATAGAACATGCAATGACTTTACAAGAAAACAAGAATACACATTTGATCACAGATTTTGCTCCCCTTTGTATATAAATGGAGATATGAAATTCTTCTCCTCTCTTTGTTTGCAAAATACTTGTATATTTATTGTAATACAACTGTCAAAGTGAAAACATGTTTGTTACAACTTATTCAAATGGAATAGGAATATTTAATACTCAATGTATTTAGATTTGGCATTATTTTCAACTGGGCACTTAACTGATACATTTGATAATCAAGCACTTTATTAGTAACTTAGTATTTAAAAGATATTTGGAATTAGACCGCTATAATGTACTTCAGACATTTACCGTTTCTTACCTTCTGGTTGTTCTGCACTTTGTTGCAGGTAGAAAGAGCTCAGACTTTACAATTAGATTTTGGCAAGTCAGGATATGTCTCTTTCTGGCGAAGTTTGAAGACAAGACTCAGTCTGTCCCCTCGTTGGTACATCAAGCTGAAAACAGAAATCAACATGACTCAAATAATTTTTTTTTCCATTTAAATAAGCAGCGCATTATTATACTAATGATGCACAGGATAGAGTGTGTTAGTGAAGGTGCGGCGCGCTCGAGAGTATTGACAATGGTGCGACATGCACGAGGCGCAGCCGAGTGCATGTTTGCAACCGTTGTCAATACTCGAGAGTGAGCCGCACCTTCACTAACGCCACGAAATAATCCTGTGCATCATTTGTTTTATAAAATGGGTCGAAAACTAACAGCATTATTCACGTACCTTTGTGGGTCAATACCAGTCAGCTACATGTAGCACTCGCTCAAAAGTCAAGATGTCCGAAGATGTTCGTCCCAAACATTTACGCACGTCGCACTCGGAAATCCCGCACATAAGTACTGTACGTACGTATAAGAGTATACGTACGCCACGTACTGTTATGCACAAGAAAGGCAGCCGGCTGTTGTGGCAGCCCGCGGCCCGAACTAGAAGTTGTTTACAGGATTGACAGCGCGTATAGTAGCGCGTGACGCACTTGTAACAACTGATTGGGTGCGCACTGCTAGTGTAAAACATTGTGACGTACGTCAGGCCAGGGAGGTGGAAGAGAGACTCTTCTTAGTGCTTACCTGAAGAAAATAATGCACGCACACGTGACTCATTTCAGCGCTTCCAATTGGCTACATTCTTGAACCCATTTTATAAAAGCTAACAGTGAACAAAATAAAAATAATTTGAAATTTGATTGTTTTGAAAAGGCATCTTGGCATTGACATAATTTTCTTTATTCCCCATGCAAATCAATTATAGATTTATCTCTTTTATTGACATGTGATTTTTTTTAGCTTTTAGAAAATTTAAAAAAAAAAGAAGAAAGATATTCAGGTTTCAGTGAGTCGGTATAAACGATCCATTAAAAATGTAATATTTACATTTTTTCAAATGAACCTTTATTCTATGAGACATTAACATAAGAAGTTGGTACTTATGAGTAAAAGAGATTTCTAAATAGTTCCTTTTTGACTAGATCTATTTTTAAAGTAGAAGAGTACATGTAAATGATTCACAGATTAGGAGAGGTTGGCAGTCAGGACTAAACACTTTCTCCCCCTCTCTCTCTCTTTCGGGCATATTCGAACGGCAAGATGTTGTAGACTCACTTTTATAATATATATAAACACCTAGGCCTAATCCTAGACTCTTTTTCTAAACCCATGTAGGTCTACAGTACCATAAAGAGTGGAGTCAACCTTAGACCTCTGCTCTAGAGACTAGTATTAGTGCTAACGTCACCGTTAGAGCTAATGTTAGGATATTCTAATGTTAGATCAAGATAGAAATGTTAGATCTAACGTGAACTTTTACTTAGATCAAAGTTAGCCTAACGTTATATATAATTATAATAATATGCATAGATTTTAGAACCTCTAGATGTCTAAGCTTAGGTCTAGCTATGCCTTGTTAGCTGGGTCTTTACAACAAAACTGCCTAGATATCTAATAGGTTACTAGAAACCTCTAACGTTAGTTAGAATCAGTGGCCCAGATCTTGACTAAGGTTAGATGCTATGATTCCTAATTCTACTCTAGACGCCAGCTATTTATTATACTTCAGACCCGCTAGATTTTATACCAGGTCTAGTATTTGATTAGACTCTAAACGTTAGTAGATCTAGGCCTACATCTACACCTTCTGAATAGACTACAGTCCCTTGCCCTGGACCTGGCTCTAGCCCTACAAATACATCTAACGTTAGTAGTAGTGGGCCTGTACTGTCAACGTTTATCTGCTAATGTGCTAACGTTAGGTGTTAAGTTCATTGTGATTATAGGGCCTAGCCCGATTGAATACTAGTATAGTCAGGTATCCTATTACCGAACGGTATCCTATTACCGAACGCGTACTTTGTCAATGGAGCGCGTACAAATCGAATACGCATTCATTGCACTACGTGCTGTTATCTCACAGGGGAAGCAAGTGCCGAAAATTGCTAAACTGCAGCAAAAAAAAAAAACAAAACAAAACGTAATTTACCTCAAATTTACGTAATAATTGCTAAAATGTCTTTGTTCGTTGTCCTGCGTTAATAAACATTGACCGAAAATACAATGTACAATTTTACCCATACAGAGGGCGCACGTTCGGTAAAACAATACGATTTGCGTCGGTAAAAAGAGACAGCTTTTTTGGAAGGGTTATTTGAAATACTGATTTTTTTCTAGAAGTTGGCCTATTTTTCAATTATTTTCGTTACAGCTAAAGTCATCAGCATTTCAATTATCTATAAGGATATTTTTGGCTGAATTATTGCATAATGTTGCCCGTTTGGAGCAATAAAACAAAAATCGTTCGGTAATAGGATACACCTCCATACTAATGATGCACAGGATAGAGTGCGTTATAGTGGAGGCGTAGCGCACTCGAGGGTATTTACAATACTAGTATTGTGAAACATGCACGAGGCGAAGCCGAGTGCATGTTGCACTACATTGTAAATACCCGAGAGTGAGCTGCATCTCCACTAACGCCACGAAATAATTCTGTGCATCATTTGTTTTATAAAATGGGTCGAAAACTAACAGCATTTTTCACGTACCTTTGTGGGTCAATACCAGTCAGCTATGTAGCACTCGCTCGAGAGAGTCGAGTCAAGCACGTCGCACTCGGACATCCCGCACAAAGTACAGTAAAGGTACCGGTTTTCGAAACTTTAGCATATTTCCTTGTTTACCATCAATACTGCACCGTTTTACCTCGGAATTTCGATATGATGTTGAGCTACAAAGGCCAATAATAATATGCCTTGAACGAATTCCAATTTGAATGCACTCGTGTTCAATTTTAGCGATTTCCGTCACGCCGTCGCTGGCATCAGATTTCGACACCCAGCATCATTTTTCGACACAATCACAGCGCGCATCACGCATAAATCACATGGCGCGTACATTATGCGTACACTGCATTGTGGACGCAAACCAGCAAAGTACCGGCGCAAGAACTTGTTGTTTCCTCTATAACGTGTCTTATAATGGGAATGTCGAAATCTGGTGCCACATTCTCAAAGCCAACTCTGTCTGCAAGTTTGCTCATTTATCACGAATTCAGCCATGAAATTACTAAAGTCGATTATGAAATCAAACATCAGGATTTGGCAAACAAACTGATACTAAAGTAAGATAACCGGCATGGGTGAATTTCATTTTACGGCGATGTTTACAAAATGCGTCATATTGTTTGAACACCTAAAAATGGCCGACATCAAAATTTCTGCTGACACTGTGTTGCTTTTCTCCTAAATATTCTACCGTCGGATTATGATGACAAGTGACAAACGGTGTTTATATAAGACTAGAAATGTGATTGATAACTTGGTTGATTGTTGAAGTCAGACGTTTGTACTGAGTATAAAATCTAATAAGAATTATCTGCTGGGTGTCGAAATCTGGGTCCTGTCGAAAACTGGTGCACTAACGGTATGGTAGGTGTTCAACCCACCGACCGGGTCCATAACGACCGGCCGCGCATTATAATGGCATTGCGCGTACAGAAAGAAAATGTACGCATGGGACTACGCGCAACGGTGTTCGATTCTTCACTGGGCTACGCTACCGAGTAAAATGTGGCGAAAACAACTAAGTTATTCGTATTCCCTCTAAATTACCGAAATTTAGCAAAATCGAATAAGGTTTATCGTGTAACTACATATAACTAGGCCTACCTTTGCTGACTCGTTGTTAGATAGAGTATCCTTCCGTAATAAATTTGACGATTTTGACCGCAAAATTGTCACCGCCGCTTGTACGATCGTGCACACACGTTACACATACACATGACATAAACATTTTGTCGCCCGCTACGACCGTACGAGTTGATGCAGAGACGAGAAATGAATGTGAAAAAAAAAAAACCGACTCATCTAATTTATTTCAATTATGATGAAAAGTTTCCGAATGAAAATCAATTCAAATTCATCAAACAGTCCTTCATAAGTAATATCGAAGGATTCAAAATATATTCAAATATTATTGGGGAAAAAATGACGGCTAGAAAAAAACAGCGTCCTGTCGAAAAAACGCATTTAAATGCCCTTTATACGTATTGTCAGGGTGGTCGGTTGAAATGAGCAGGGCAACTGAGTGCGGAAAAAATGACACCCCACGCGTTCGAAGCCGCCATCTAAAAGCGCGTACCTCAGATCGAACACCCAACCATACTGTACGTATAAGAGTATGGTTGGGTGTTCAGAATACCGGACACCTAACGTTTTTCTATCAACAGAAACGTGAAAAATCTCACAATTTGCCTGAAATTTTACTCACGTGTGGAGAAAATACTCCGGATTCACAAGCGTGCACTGAAAATGCGATCTGAGGTACGCGCTCTAGATGGCGGCTTCGAACGCGTGGGGTGTCATTTTTTCCGCACTCAGTTGCCCTGTTCATTTCAACCGGCCACCCTGACAATACGTATAAAGGGCACTTAAATGCGTTTTTTCGACAAGCCGCTGTTTTTTTCTAGCCGTCATTTTTTCCCCCAATAATATTTGAATATACTTTGAATCCTTCGATATTACTTTTGAAGGACTGTTTGATGAATTTGACTTGATTTTCATTAGGAAACTTTTCATCGTAATTGAAGTAAATTAGATGAGTCGGTTTGTTTTTTCACATTCATTTCTCGTTTCTGCATCAACTCGTACGGTCGTAGCGGGCGACAAAATGTTTATGTCATGTGTATGTGTAACGTGTGTGCACGATCGTACAAGCGGCGGTGCCAATTTTGCGGTCAAAATCGTCAAATTTATTACGGAAGGATACTCTACATCTAACAACGAGTCAGCAAAGGTAGGCCTAGTTATATGTAGTTACACGATCAACCTTATTCGATTTTGCTAAATTTCGGTAATTTAGAGGGAATACTTAGTTGTTTTCGCCACATTTTACTCGGTAGCGTAGCCCAGTGAAGAATCGAACACCGTTGCGCGTAGTCCCATGCGTACATTTTCTTTCTGTACGCGCAATGCCATTATAATGCGCGGTCGGTCGTTATGGACCCGGTCGGTGGGTTGAACACCTACCATACTGTATACGTACGCCACATAATATGTTATGCACACAAGAAAGGCCGGCCGGCAGCCGGTTTAGCCCGAACTAGATGTTGTTTACAGGATTGACAGCGCGTATAGTAGCGCGCAACGCACTTGTAACAACTGATTGAGTGCGCACTGGTACTGCAGTGCAATGGTACTAACGTAATCAAAGCCCACGTGACTCATTTCAGCGCTTCCTTGGCTACGTTCTTGGGGTGGTATTCTGAAAATCTTCCTAAGTTTCTTCCTAAGTTTCTTCGTAAGTCAGAAACTTAGGAAGTGCCTAGGAAAGACAAAATTGGTATTCTGAAATTTCTTCCTAGGCACTTCTTAATGCAAATTAGGCCATCCTTATTCCCGCCCACGTCCTTTCCTAAGCCAATACGAAATGCCGTATCATAAGGAACTAACCGATGTCTGCCAATGACAATCGCATATTACTATGACGTAGGGTCAAATACACGAGGGCGCGGCATGTCCCCTTTCTCACGCTCATTTCCCGCATCAAAGTACATGTGCGCGCAATGACTGACAAGCGCGCCTATCACGATGCTTGCAGTTTGCTATTCTTAACAACGTACTTAGGACAGGGGTGGAGCTTTCCTAAATATTTTCCTAAAATTCTTTCCTAAGTGCATTCTAGAATACCAACTTCTTCCTAAGTCAGAAATTTGCATATTCCCGCCCCCTTCCTAAGTTTCTTCCTAAGTCTACTTAGGAAGAAACTTAGGAAGATTTTCAGAATACCACTTAGGAAAAAATCCTGACTTAGGAAGAAATTTCTTCCTAGGAAGCATTTCAGAATACCACCCTACATCTACTTGAACCCATTTTATAATAATTGTTTTGGCATAACACTTTGATCAGGCGTGGCCGTACATCTAACACTAACAGTAAACCCTAACGATAGCTAATGTCGACAGTTAGAGAGAGTGTAACCGTTAGATAGATTAGACCTAACGTTTGACGAGGATTCAGTCTAACTGCATGTGATGAGGCCATAGATTAGAAACTTAGATCGAACGAACAAGACATCTAAATCTAGACGTCGACCTATTAAATGTAGGCCTCTATTCGCACCGTGTCAAGACGTGCCTTACGGAATACTAGTAATCGGTGTTCCACTAACAAGCACCGCCGGCACTGTCGGGTGGCGGCCCGGGGGTTGGTAGGCATGCCCACGGGATCGGTGCGAAATACAGTCATAAGACATCGGCCTAACGTTAGATTCTACTACCGCTTGAACCTTGATATTTACCAAGTCTCAGATCAAAGTTGTATATCGAACTGTTAGATCAAAAACAGATTTTAAAGTTCCCTTATGCAGTGCAATTTATAAAGAACTATGTATTCATTTACTAATTTACTTACGTTCAAAGGAAATAGTGCCTTTTTCAGTCACCACGTTTCCAACTCAACGACTGTGATGAAACAACATACATGCAGCTCTAGTCCCGCGAGAGATTTTTGTAGACGTACGCCCACGTATTAAGTATTTGCGCGCACACAAGCAGCGCGGGGCTACTGGAAAATGCTCGAAAATGCATTTTCTGAGTTCCTACATGTTTAGAATTTTTATTAAAAGTAAAAATTTCTTCAAGAAAACTAGAAATAATATTGACACATTCAATTAAAGAAGAATTTGTAGTTTTATAAAACATAAAATTACTTTTGGAAGATCATCTAATTAGCTTGGAAAAACAAACTTTGCAGAACGTTAATTAATCTGTGAATATTATTTCGAGAAAACAACACCCAAACATTTGAGAGTCCCATATATGGCTGTACAAAATGACCTTTTAAAATGCTAAGGAAACACATTTAAATTGCAATTTTATTAAAAGGGACAACTGAAACTCAAGATCATTCAAATATGAATTGAATGGAAGCAAAAAATAAAAATCGTGATTTTTGACATGCTTCTGAATTTTGAGCTAAAAATGACATTTTTCGACAAAATACGCTTGACATCCGGCCGTACGCTATTTCTTAGTATTTTTGCAAGACTTTCAGCATGAGAACGGAGCATTAACAAAAAAATGCCGTCGAATCCTTATCTAGAGCCTTTTTTGAGGTTTGGCTGGTCTACTATTATATAAATTTATCTTGAAGCCTTTGCCATTATGAACTCTCATCATCCGATTATATCAGGTTTCTATCAATTACCCTTTTCATGTCCAAATCAACGTGATAGTATGTCTGTATATTCCCATGGGCGTCACCACGGGGGGTGCGCTGGGTGCGAACGCACCCCCCTTCAGAACCTTAAAAAAAAAACAAAAAAACAAAAAAAAAAACAAAAAAAAAAAAAACCGCTTCAGTCTTCGAGCGACCTCAACGCCGGACGCTAAATAATTGTTCTTTTTTTTATTTTTCTTCTCATTTTTTCTTAATTTTGCACCAAGAGGAGAAAAAACAAAAAACAAAACAGAACAAAAACATAAACAAAGAACAAAAACAATCGCACCCCGGCTCTGGCAGCACTGATGCTATACATACAGTGTTTAATATCTATCGGCCGTCTACTGTATACGTAAGGTATATTTCATTCATTGTGCAACGGATTATCAATTCAGAAAATGCAAAAGCTCCGTCGCACGGGAGGGAGATACCCCGTCCACACCTCCCCCGTTATGTAGGTCTCCAATCAGTGGCGTAACTGGGGGGGGGGGGGGGAGCACGTGCCCCCCTCCCCCCCCCCCCCCCCCCCCCATATCCGCTGGTAAAAAAAAAATATCAAAATGGTAATTCAGGTGTTAGTAAACTGCTTTTAAGATAGACATGAAAGGGTGAGCAAGAATTTTTTTTCTCTAAGATTTATTTTAACCTTATCAAAGAGGCATCAATCATGTTAAAGGGATTGTACAGTTATGCTTGAGACCTAATTTCAGGTTTCTAACATTGTTTGGTGATATAATGAGAAACCTCTTATAAAATGTGAAATAGCATGTAATTCTATGAGGAATTCAACGTTTATTTGATGAAAATTGGTTTTGAAATGGCTGAGATATCAAAAAAGAATGATTCTAATAAAGTGTGGGACCCACACTTTATTAGGATCGCTTTGTTTTACTTTGTTTTTTGATGTTTCAGTCATTCCAAACCCGAATTTCATCAAATAAACTTTGAATTCCTCTTAAAATGGTATGTTCTGTACTATATCATAAGTGTTTTCTTGGTATCTCGCAAAAAGTTAAAAACCTAATTCTCATCTCCACCAAAACTGTACTATCCCTTTAATAGTGTGAAACATTGTTCAAAAAGCCCGAAGCCTACAAATATTGTGATTCAGCGTGATTCCTGGTTGGCATTCTGAATGATAAGCAGGATGGAGCAGTGTACTCAGAACATCCGAACGGCAAAGAGTCGCTGCAATGTAGAATGTACACCTCTGTACCTATACACTTCGTTATATCAAAGCTAGATCACTGAGTGTTGCTTTACATACTATAGTCTACATTGCCAATAATAAGACTTGACCTGGGCTATTTCCCAACTTTTCCATGTATAAAACACACACACACACACATACAAACACAAACATAGGGAATGCTCTAAAGTGTAGATTTTAGACATCCTTCCCCCGCTTGGTCACTTCGACGCCCCCTCGCTGGTCATACCTCCCCAATCATGAACATAAGCCGACATCCTTGACTACCAGTGGCGCACCGCCCCCCCCCCCCCCGCCCCCTTAATTTCCAAAGCGAAAAGAAAACATAGCTACAAACGGCAGTTTTTTTACTGTAAAATGTCAAAATTTTCACGCTCGCTCGCTCCGCTCGCTCGTATTTAATCGCTATGCCATTCTCCTGATGTTGCTGCCAGTATTAAATTGCCAGCAGTTGCACCCGGTGCGCCCCCCCCCCCCCTCTCCTTCATTTTCAAGGCAAAAAGGAATAGCTACAAACGGCACTTTTTAGAACGTAAAATGTCAAAATTTTCAAGCTCGCTCTCTCCGCTCGCTCGCATTTTAATCAATTCAAACTTTATTTCATTTTTTGAAAAGAACATAAACATTTCACTTTCTTGGGTAACATAGAATAAGGTTGCATAATCAAAACAAAGTAAATTGAGAAAACATAATTGTGGAACCTTGGGGTAACAAAAACTTTGTAAGGAAAATTGATTGACTGAAGTGATACATACGATATAATCGTAATGCCATTCTCCTGATGTTACTGCCAGTAATTGTCAGCAGTTGTACCCGGTGCGCCCCCCCCCCCCCTTAATTTCGAAAACGAAAAAATATAGCTACAAACGGCAGTGCGTCAAAATTTTCATGCTCACTCGTTCCGCTCGCTCGCATTTAATAAATGTTATGCCATTCTGATGTTACACATATACCCCCGTGTAGTCCTTCATAGCGAAAGATTTGTGTATGTACAGAATCACATGTATAATATGTACAGAGTATGTGTAAATGAACATGACACAGGAGCCAATAAATCAAATTGAAAAAAAAATCTCACAGTTCATAATTATTTACTGTCAAAACGTACCCCCCCTTGAAAAAAAGCTGGTGACGCCCCTGTATTCCACAATGTAATTCCCGTCAATTACGAATACTGTATGTCATGTCCTATAATGGTGAATATTCTGTGTCATATAGATCTTGACGATGGTCTAGGGTTGATCATATCAAGCTATTCACCTCTTTCTTGCTTTCCTCCAATCTGTCATTGCAGCACTGACACCAACTTACCCTTTATGGTAGTGAATACGTAATTCATCAGTTACATATAGCAGAGTTTGTGTCATTTTCTTTTTCCCCTCGTGTTTTCAGTAATGTGTACTGGACGCAGAATGGGGCTGCCAGAATAAACTGCAACAGCCTTCAGGACGGAGCTGATTGTACTCCTCTGACGAGCCCTGGCACCACGAACATCCCCGGTTTGTCTATCCACACAAGTTGTGAGTAAGGTGTACAATGAAGCGCATTTAAAGTCAAGTTATGTGCATGTCATGGTTCGGAATTACATCATGCCTCAGACGTGTCAGGGTAACCGCTTGTAACAGTAAAACAGTACTTTTGTGAGATCTGTATTGACCATGTCTTGCTTCCTAATACACTGTTCATAATTATGACGTGTGAACTGTTCCACGTACATGTACATGCATTTATATATTGTAAATGTCTAGTTTCGGTAAATGAATGAATGATAATAATAATAATGATAAACAGTTTGTATTGCTGAAGAGATGCAGCCTGAATGATCTGGTAGCTTGGTTATCTATTGTTTTATATACGATATTCTCCCCTTTAATGACATTCAAACAAAATTTGTTTGGTTTTGTTTTTCTTAGCAAAGCTCACCTGTCATGACCTCAACTTTAGCAGTTTTTCGGACAAAACCTTCTAGATTCAGAGAAAAACTTTTTAGAAATATCCATGGTTTCAATTTTCGCGTTCTCGTGAATCACTTTTATCACAAAGTAAAATACTTAATTACCTATTAAAGGGGACCTCCAGATGTTTTTCGGACTTTTACATTTGAACAATTACCTATTTATTAAATTGAGTACAGAGTTTAAGAATTTATAGTGATTGGGATGAGGAATGAGAATGTTTTCAAAATTTATGACAAATTGCAATTAAAGAACGAGGATGATGACGTGGCAGCCTCACCAGATAGAATCCATGAGTTGGGGCTCAAGGAAACAGAACAAAAGAAGAAAGCATGCATAGATTCTTCACAGGTGAACTTGTTGAACAAGCGGTATTGTAATGGAATTACACTGCTACATTTCTGAAATATGCGAGGCTCTGATGTCATCAACACTGTTCAGTGTAATTTGTTTAAGATTTTCAGTTTATTGGTTTCTCTGCTCAATGACCACAATAAATTCCACACACTTATTCATGGAGCTGTCGATTTATGAACTACATGATGTGAACTTATGAAAAACATCCGGAATGCAGCTTTAACGTTTTTCTTGTTATTGTATTAGATGAAGAGGAATGATTTACTACTTGTGACAGAAAGTGTCATGTATTCATATATTCATGTATAGAAAAAGAAAACAACTAAAACATGCATATTCCGCTACGAAAACTTATTAGTATCCTCCCAATCGAATAAAACCTTATCAAATTATAAAACGGAAAACAGACATAGATAATTTCATGGTAGAGCAAAATACTGGGATACCTGTTAACGTTTTTCTTGTTATTGCATCAGATAAATAGAAATGATTTAGGACCTACTACTTGTGACACAAAGTTCAATGTAATCGTGTATTAAAGAAAAAAACAATTCCTGAACATGCATATCCCGCTATAAAAATCTAACTTGACCCTCCCTATGAAATAAAACCTTGCCAATGTGCAAACAGAAAAGACAGAAAAAGCAGAAAAGAGATTACTAATACTGGAATAGTACTCTCATTTATAATGGCCAAAGATGTTTCAGAATACAATGAGTCCTAATCCAATCAAGTTCAAAAATTCATTGCTCACATCGAAACATACAATACTGTGAGCACACACTGAGGTAATATTTACTATCGGAATAAAAAGTGAATATGACTATAAAGATTAAGTGGTGATAATACTGTGTTACGAGCATGATGATACATATATCGTAAATCTTTTCCTTTCTCCCACTCCCCAGTTTCGTGAGAGATTTTTCCCAAGCAAGTTGTCAGGTATTCAGCACTTTCCTTCCACAAAATGACAAAATAAGTAGCTTTTATTAAAATTCAAGCATACATTAATCATTTTCCTTTATTATCCACTCTGTGGTAACATTGAACGTCATGTATCTTCAGACTATGATTATGTAGAATAGATTTCAACTTACAACCTCTGAAGATAGATTCAAACAGACTAAAGCCAGTAGCTTAGACCAACATTGCTGAAGAACAAACTTTTTTCACAGCAGGAAGGAGCACCAGTGAGCAGAGCTTCGATCTTAGAATTACCTGCTAGAGGTACTTTCTTCACCGTCAAGACATATTTCATGTATTTATTGACTTTAAGAAGACCTTCGACATGGTATGCCATGCTGCTTTACAAGTGCATGGTACATCAGGAAGAAGTACATCACTACCAACCTTTTCTGAATGGTAGAACAGTTGGAACAGTTGTACGACAAAGCCACAAGAGCTGTCCTTCATCCTACCCTGTTACATACCCGGAGAGGATTTTGGAGGATTTCCTTCAAGACCATAAACAGAGGCGGATCCTGGAATTCCGTACTCTCTTAATTTCTAGGACTTAAATTTTAAATCTTTCTTACGACTTAAAATATTTTAAGTCTTTAAGACTTATTTTAGGTGGCTTCGATTAAAAGTTGAGTGTCGAAGCTGTTCGCAATCTAAATCTAACAAGGACTTAAACTTTCAGCCAATCAGATGACTTGTAAATGACGTCATGCGCTATCTTGAACCGCCTAAAACCGGAATTGGCGCTGGCCGTCACTTTGCTTCATGCGATGCTAGATAGCGTAGTCATACACACACATTCAGTGCACAATATGTACATTGTACATGTACTTATACTTGTACCTTCGACCATTTGCAAACAAACGCTATTGACTCGAACAGTTGAGTTGGTCTTGAAGGCAGAAGTCATGCAGGCCGGAGTTTTCTGAGGGCATGATCTGACGGAAGCTTGATCAAGTTGCTTAAAGGTGAGCATATTACTGTATGAGTGCTTAAGAATGTGTTTGATAACTCTGGGACTCAGTAACCAAAGATAAAAGATGTAAAGATGTGCACTAACCGCCCTACATTTTTGGCGAGTTTAAGCCTTGCCGCTGTATACAGCGCTGTCCATCCCTGAAGCGCCAGTGCTAACGTTAGCTGTTCATGGCTAATGTGTCTATCCAAACATTGTAACAAGTTACATGTAGGCTAACGTTATACTAGTATTGTGGGGGCTCTATTTCGGTGAAACTGCAAGTACAAGTGTAATAATACAGGGACTCTTATAAAGCGCCCATTCTACCCAATGATTTACGATGTTGGTGTCTTGACTGAAAGGTAAAGCTATGGGCATAACAGGCTACTGTAGCGTAGGCCTAACTGTCGTCTAACAATGAGTAACAGTAACAAGTTAGTGTCAGTTCACCCCTTCTTACACTCTTGTAAGGTTTAATTTATCAATTTCTACGTAGAAGGCACAGTTCTAGGCCTTATCATGCCCCACTATGCTGTGATAAAATGTAGGGCATATGCTGTTAGATGGGTTTTATTTTTAACGTTGTGTTTAGGCCACCAATAGTACGTAGACCCTATGGGCGCTACAATAGAACTGCGACCAGCCCAAACACGAAGCCCCCTGTGTGATGAGCGCCCCAGGGTTTAGGGCGCCAATGTTGCAATGCCAGTGCAGTGGCGTCAAGCTCTGAACTGTAAAAACTTCTATCGCATGGGCCATATTGGCTGACATCATCAATTTCCATTGACTCCCATATTAAAATAGGGGGTCTACAATTAATAAACAGTTTCTGTTCCATTGCATGACTAGGTCTACTGAGTCTGATGTCACAATAAACAATTACCTTTGGCGTGTGCACTCAACACTCTTACTATCAAGCGTGCATCATGTCACTCATTTTACTGGAATAATCAACTTCAATGCTACTTGCACTCGGCTGCGTACATGTGTATGTAATGTGAATGTGCTACTGATTTGCATTCCATGAAAATACTTCTACTATTATTACTACCACTCAGTAGTAGGCCTGGACACCTAGGCCTTATGGTTGCCATTTCTGCACTGAATTCAAGACTCTTTCTTGAACTAGTAAGTCTGTTAGTGTTATTGTTGAAGGCGTTGTGTGAAACAAATAATGTATGGGATTAACTCGTGCAATGGAACAAGATTTCGCACCTGGATAAAGGTATTCTACTCCAGTCTTTCTCTTTGTAGCATAATCAATGTGGTGATCTGTGTTTGAGTAGAAGGATCTAGATTTAAAAATTCTACAGATCTACACTTCTGGCTGAGATGTATGCATTAAGCATCACATACATCAGTGAGAGAATGTAGTGAAGTTTTACAATATATGAGGCCTTTTTTTATTTTTTACTTTTAATATTTTTTAAGATAAAGGGAATGCAAATTACCCGTTATTTGTATAATTTGTACTCCAAGGAGTACTCTGTCAGGACTATCCCTTCTTGGTGTTTAGATATGCAAGACATCCCTGGTATTTCTAAAAATTGATTTGAACGATAACATCTGAAACAAAAATCAGAGATATCGGTCTCATTTTTTCCTCCAGCATGAAATACAACCCTCGAGACCAATAAGAAATAATTAATTACATAAAAATCTAGAAATGTGGCTATGGCGACCGTTTATACCCCCGAAGCATATTTGTTTTCTTCTTCTTTTTTTTGTCAAGCGTTTCTGTTTTTCACTTTCCACTTCCTGATCACTGATATTTCACAGTTTTTGTGTTTATTTTCACATCAATGCGGACTTTGCCCAGTTGTACCGAGAAAAGTGCAGGAGATGGTGAACAGATGGGGGCCATTTTACGTCAATAGAATCTTGCACTTGCCAAGCGAAACCACCCTTAGTTGCAAGACATCGTAAGAAGATGTGAAGACATGGATGGAGACAGTAAGTCCTTCCGCCAATCCTCATAGATCTTGTGGCATTGATTATAATTACTGGAACAATTTCTGTCCAAAGTGTGAGAGTAAAACTTACTCATTTGTTTATGCTTCATTGCTATTACACCTTTCAGGAAAGTTTGCTCTTCATAGACTGATATTGATAATAAGTCGAAAACTGAATGTTAGGGATTGTCAGAGCTGATACAATACGTCATATCTAATATGTTAAAGAGAATGGGTGAAATACTTAAAGTTGAAAAAAAAATTGTATTGTGTTCCATTCTATAGGAATTTTGTGGAATGTCACTACTTGCAGCGATGCTTCACAGACCCAACATCCCCATGTAGAAGAAAGGGAGAGGACCTCTCATGCTCCCGAGGGATGCCCAGCAGTACCTGGTGCAGAATGACTATGTGCCTGTAAGTACAGTATATGCTTAATGTTTATAGACTTGAAATCAGTTTATGATCAAATCATTGAGCTTCCAATTTTGAGAATTATCAATATGCATGTTTCATTGGGCTTTTAAGTACCAGCTCATGTTTAGAGAAGAATATTTGAGCTTCGTATCTTACAAAGCAAGACTCGTGTAGAATCTGCATGTACTCAGTAACAGGTGGAATTTAAAAATCTGAATTTCTCATGCTGTCGTGAGAAATACAAAGTTTTCTTCTCTGATATATCAGTGTTTTTGAAGCGATTCTTCTCAAACAAACTTTAGAACATTCAGCAATGAGTATTGTGTAGGGGTATCTACCGTGTTTTGACAGTTTTCTTTTAAATTCATTAAATTACGGATTAAAAATGCATGCTGACTTCTGATTTGTAATAATATGTACATCAAATATCTTATGAGTCTGGAACATGTAAATATCAAGTAGGCCCCACCCCGATGATGGCAAAAAGTAATCTGATTTCTGGGAACTTTTTTCAAGGCTTTGAGGTTTACCAGATGAGACAAAATGTTTTAAAATAATATGTTCCGAAATATATCAGAAATATTTACTTGTACATCACAAACTAAAAGTTATGTGATGAATATGTTATTAGTACATTGTATTTAAGATCAATATGTAAAATTATATTTTAATATTTTTTCCCTCCAGAGTGCCCTCTCACTGAGAACTTAACTTCCCTCTATGTGATGCAAAGTTTATTTGATAATAATTGTAGCCTTTGTCATTTGCTCAAACGATTCAAGTGAAATTTAGTTCGAAATATCAGTAGTGCTATACATGTTTAATCTCTTTTCAGGTAGGAACCAATGCTCATGGCATTGCTGATGCAGAGACTCCAACCCCAGCCCAAAGCATCTTCTGATCTGGAGATTCTCCCACCTGAAAGCCCTAGCAAACGGGAAACGCCAAGTTGATCCGCGCGAAACGTATACATCACGAGCGAGAAGCGCGAAGTTCAGTGATGCTAAAGATGCCACCTTCAGCCAGCCCTAGTCAGATAAGGGAGTGACTAGACGTACATCCAGTATTTTCTCATCCTGGACAAGACCATACTAAGTCCAGGCTGGAGATGACCGGAAGCAAGAATTTGACAGACTCTTTAAAGCCCACTGTGTCTTCATCGTCAAATATGCTTGGGTGCTTGAAGCATTCTTTGATTTTGTGGCGGCATATTCATGTACTGCTACAATCCCAAGTGAGGGCTTCGTTCTGGGCATTAGCCACGAACTTCAAGAACACGTCAGTGTATGATGCTAGTAAGATTTTTCGACATTGTGCCACAAACCCATGCACACAAGAAGCATATCTGACTTGCCCTGATGTGCAGCAAAGTTTTCTTAATTTTCGGTGAATTCTTAAATCAAAGTAACACAGGTAAAATGCTGCAATGTTTCCTTTGAAGATACTATCATGCATAATGTTTGACTCATGGATATTGAGTTATTTTATGTGTGCCTCACTTTTCCATTTATATTGAGCTACAAATCCATGCACACAAGAAGCATGTCTGTCATGCCCTGGTTGTAGTAAAGTTTCCTTGTAATTTTTTTTGTGTGCATTTTTAAATGAAAATAACACAATAAGGAAAGTTAATGCCGCAATGTTTCCTTTAGAGGTGCTATCATGTATGTGTGTGTCTCACTTTTGCAATATTTCAAGTTTTTATACATGTCCAATTTCAATTTATTTACTGTTCATCTTTGGCTTGTTTTCTGTATATTATGTCTGGTTGATGATGAAAAAAAAAAAGTAATGCCAGATCCGCATTGATTTAAATTGAAAGAAGAAAGTTTAAGTTCCCCTGAACACTTTTGTAATTATTCAACGATTACCTAATTTTCATCACTCCCACAGTGTTGTTGAGCCATTGTCCATCACATTTATTGAGCGCTGATTTGTTGCTATTTTCATTATGACGTTGTGGCTAAACACTTTAATATGAAACTCTCTATTTATAAAGAAATAAACTTTGGTTTTCCAGCCAAAATATGTGCTTGAACCCACGAGGAAGGATAGATTCAGCGCAGATGGGCACCTTAAACAAATTTAGAGCATTTGACTTGAAATTTGGCACACATGACCACTATGGTATATAGATATGGTAACAATGTGGTGAGCAATGCGTTGCCATGGTAACAGCTTTTTTTAAACCAAAAAACATACAAAAATATTGTGGATTCAGCTAACTTCCTTTAGTCTTCGAGCATTTAGCTAGAAATTTGGCACAAAAGACCACTGTGGTATGTAGATGTGTAAATGTATTCTTTCGTAAGTGTCGATCAATGTGTTGCCATGGTAACGGCATATTTTGAATGAAAATCATACAAAAATATTGTGGATTCAGTTAACTCCCTCACTCTTTGAGTAATTGGCTTGACATTTGGCACATGCAACAACTTTAGCATATAGATGTGCAAACTTAATCTTTCATCAATGGTGAACAATGCGTTGCCATGGTAACAGCATCTTTTCACTAAAATGCATACAAAGATATTGTGGATTCATGTAACAACCTCAGTCTTTGAGCATTTAGCTTGAAATTTGGCACACCTGACCACTATGGTACGTACATGTGCAAACTTAACCTTTCGTCATTGTTGATCATTGTGTTGCCATGGTAACAACATAGTTTGAATGAAAATCATACAAAAATATTTTGGATTCAGGTAACTCCCTCAGTCTTTGAGCATTTGGCTTGAAATTTGGCACATGCAACCATTGTAGTTCAGAAATATGCAAACTTCATATTTCATCATTGTTAAACAATGTGTTGCCATGGTAACGGTGCATTTTCAATGAAAATCATACAAACATTTCGATTCTCCTGTCTCTGTTTAGAGCATTTTGGCTTCAAATTTGGCACATGTTACCTCTACATTACCTAGATGTGCAAAAAATCTTTTGTCAGTGTGGAAAATGTGTTGCCATGGTAACAGTATATTTTGCATGAAAATGATACACTAATGTGAATTCAACTAAACCCCTCACCCTTTTAGCATTTAGCTTGAAATTTGGCACATATGACGGCTATGATATAGGGCCTATAGTTGTGCAAACTTCATTTTTTTCTTAATGTCCAACATTGTGTTGCCATGGTTACACAATTTTAGTAAAAAACCATAGAAATCGTCAGTTTATTTATCTTGCTCACTCATTTCTTGAGCACTTGATTTGAGAGGTGGAACAGTGCATTGCCATGGTAATTTTTTTCTTTATTAAAAAGTAAGAAAAAATAATCCTGGTTGAGCTAATTCCCTCAGTTGTAGGTGGGGGTATATTAATCACAATGAGTGATAATTCTAGTTAAAAATTCAGATTGCATCACTTCAACATAGTGCTTTGTTACGAGATATGACATCAAAGTAATTAAGAAACTAGTGGTCCATCTCACTTGAACAGTCTCTTGAGATGGTTCCCTGTCATCAGTTGAGATGGATTCTGAAATATCAATAGATTAAGCAGGAATTTGTATATTCTTTTGTCAAACATTTTGTCTACCAAAATGCAGTATGGAAATGTACTTATGTAAATCCATTTCAGACAATCGATATTCAAGGAATTTTAGAAGTAAGTTTAGAATGTTAATTGTTATTTGAGCTTCTTAATGTTTTAAGGTGAATTTACTTCAGAGTTTACATAGATCTTGCTCCCTACTGTTGTATGTAATACAGTTTGGATTCAATTGTAAATTTTCCCTACGGAATAGTGGAAAAATTAGGGAAGTCTGGTAAGAAATAAGGAAATGTAACACGTTTTCAGAAAACATTTCTTGACTAGTCCGTATGAATATGCAAATACATGCAGGTGAAAAGTGTAAAAATATTTTGAAGGAATGACATCATCAATTCCCTCATTTGGACGTTCATAAAGACTGGACAAGATCTGTTTTCTGGAAATGTGTGAAATTGAAAAGAGGCATATCTTCCTTATTTCGTAGCTGATTTTCATAGTCTTTACACCATTCTGTGTAGGGAAATTTCTTCTCTTTTCTAATGTGATTACACTAATTTTGGCCTTTACTTCCCTCTTGATTAAATTTATACTATGCATCATTCCAAAAAACCAAATAATTCTTTAAATTGCATGCATGGGACGTACAAAGCGTGTAAATCTAAACGTCAGCTTAATGGAGGCTGTATTATTTATTACACGGCATCATTTCTAAAATTTAAGTTATTAGAATTCATATATAATCTTATATTTGTTCATAGTTTCCATCTTACGACTTAACGATGCTCACCAGGGAAAGAAATACATAAAATGAAAGTGAATCGAGTCGTATGGAGTCATCTTGCAAGATTTAAAAAAAAAGTGAAAAAAAGTAATCTATTTGGCAATGAAGGTTCCAGTCGTCTAGTAACTTGTTTACAGAACACAGTGAAAGAAGCATCAGTAACATGAATGTGAAGATGTGACCATCTGAGACTATTGCAAAATATGCTCTGTTTTCATCATGTGGTATTTCATTTTTTCTGGAGCCTACATGTGTATGACAATCATCTGTATATTTTGTAACTTATCGTTGTTTGTGAAAAATGCATCAGTTTGATTTTGTTAAAATAAATAGACCTTTACATGTGAAGAAAGTGCATCAATTGGCTGTCATTTTCAGTAGTCTGAGTTTAAATCCATGATGGATTTATTTGAAATAAATCCAAGGAAGGCTTGAAATAAGTCTTTCGTCGTTTAAATCCAAGCTGGATTTATTCTAAAAACAAGTCTAAGAAAGATTTAAATGTAATCTAATAAGACTTAAAAAATAAATCCTATAGACTTGAAATTTAAGTCGAACATAGACTTAAATTTTTAAATCCTAGCTAAGACTTACTTTTAAGTCCTAAGGTTTTGTCCGTATTTACAGTCCGCTAGGACTTAAAGCAATAAATCCTTAGGACTTAAAAATAAATCCTAGAAATTAAGAGAGTAAAGGGGAGGCGCCTTTACCAATAAAATGGGGCGCACTCCCGCTCCCATTTTTCGTTTATTTCTTTTGTTTTAACAAATGAAAATGATAAAGATTGGGCGCACGCCAGATACGCCCCCTCTGGATCCGCCACTAATAAGGACACAGTTTCCAGTGGAGGAAGAGCAATCATATATCTTGGATTTGGGGATGACAATGATGGGAGTTGAGGATAAGCTGGCCAGCCTGTTTGACCATCTTGACAAAGCGGCTTCAGCCTGCAGCAAATACGAATCGGCTCTGAGAAAGCAAAGGTAAAGAGAAACATCACTCCCAGCATCAGCTCTGAAATTTACTGGGACACCACTAGAAAAGATGAGCACCTTCAATATCTGTTGGGGTCAAGGGGTACAAAGACTTTCTGAAAGCAAACCTTAGAGCTGCGATTTCACTGTTAACTCTTGGGAAGTAACATAGCTCTTTTGAAGTCCACAATGTACACAAGGCACAGAGGCTTTTTAAAAAGCCAACAGAACAATTGTCATCCTGTTAAAGACGGAGATAATGAACCAGAGTTCTAAATCTTTGGACTTTTTTTATTGTAGTATCTGTGTTAATGTTAAGATTTGGACTTCATTCTCGCATGAGAAGCCACCTCAACAAATGACTTGACTGGCCATACTATACCCATCGACGCATCGACATGAAATTCCAACATCATCTCAGACGAGGACTCCAACCTTGACCTTGGGGCAGTTTAAGAATAGCACAAACAACATTTGTGCCTGAAAATCATGGAAAACATCGGGAGGGGGATAGGAACATCAGTCATCCCCCAAAATCCACCTCGTGGCAGTGGAGGACAGACAAACTTGAAGATTGCTGCTGGCATCATCTTCAAATTAGCGACATCTACTAGAGGTCAAATGACTAGAGGGAGAACTCACAACTGGTGCTTTCATATACCCGTATACCCCTAATTCTAAGTTCGTTTCCAGTGCTACCTATCAAACGCGAGCTTGAAATCAGTTACAGTGGATTGTCTGATGTTTGACCGAAACAATATGACGTAGGACTACTTTCGGAAGCTAGTAAGTGGTGGATGCCGTGTGCTGAAAAGATTTCCGCTATTTGTGCCTTACATGCTTTGCCCCATTGGTTAACACATTTTTGTCTCTTAGGGTTCGATGTTCAGGTTAGGATTGCTGTACGTACGAAATGTAAGTCGCGTTCACGGTGGCAATACGGTCATATCCACCCCATACGTGCACACACTCGTGGCAATAGATTCGCCAGTATACAAACACTAAATGTAATATTTTCGGAGCTTGAACTGGAGTTCATGCTACCACATTAATACTACATGTAAGCTGTTACGCATTTGGGATCATCCCGAACTCGTGAAAAAATCGGTGTTTGTCAAAGATATTAAATACTGTAATAGAATTCGCGTCTCTCATATTTAAAAGCAAGGCCAAGTGAACTACGCAATCACATTTTTTTCCAGGATATTTTTGTCCTGATCGATAGTTTCGCTTGGTATTTAATATAATCTGACCGTTTGTGTTAGAGCTAAGATTAAAGTTGTTGTTTGGGAGAAAACATGAGAATCAGCACAAACATTAAATTTAAAAGTACACATTGCTCATACTTGTTTACAACAACTTGTATATTTTTTCGTGTTTGTCATGTCACGTCATGCAAAATGTGAAATCATACTGAATTTTCAATTTAATAGTAGCATAGACAGTATGAAGGAGATCTTTGTTCAAACAACACCATTAAAATTCTTAATTACATTTTAAACATTTCTGACATCGTCAACTTTCAACGCAACATACTGTTGCATCCTACACAGGCATACATTATGCAAGTGGATCTTTGTGGCCTTTTTTCCTTGTTTTATCCAAAGGGATTATCATGGGTCAATAATGTCTATTGTAGTAAAGTGTCGCGGATTCTGATACAGTCTCTCCCTCCCTTTCTCTATCTCTCTCTCTCTCTTCGTGGTAAATTATTCCGAAAAGAAAACGTTAACATCTCATGATAAAATTTGATGAAATACTTCGTATGAATCTATCCGAATATTTTCAAGACTTTCGGTATGTTAAATATTTAGTTACCGTACATGTCACTCACATTTTCTGTTAAGGCCAGTTCAAGACTTTCATATTTTCGCTATCATAATTGTTTTATATCACAGCTGGCCGACTGCTCTATTGTGACAATTGGAAAACCCTCTACACTAACCTACCTTTAGGGAGCCCAGGGCAGACTACTTTAAAAGTAGTTGGCATACGGAGTGTAGGCCATGGTGGACGCTTGAGGGATGTGAGCATTTTCAACAATACGGTGTACTGGCTGCGACAGGACGGTGTGATAGTCACCAGAGACTACGCTTCGGACAGTCCGACTTCTGTGCTACATCCTATAACACGTGAAGAACTCGGAGGTAGTGAAGGACTTAATTTGCAGAGAATGGCCATTGCTTACGATAACCACTTGTAATCCCGAATTCTGTTCATGTTAAAGTCATTAAGACATTTTTGATAAACCAAGAATATGATAAAAGTAATGTTTGCTTGTCATCACAAAGTTAATACTTTTCGTATGCTATACAAGGGTATATTTGCGTACATGACACGTGACTCTTAATATGTGACCCTGCACCACAAAACCAACAAAAAGTCGCCAGACATGGATTTTCAGGACAGATTCTGAAAGAACAGACTCCAAGCTTTAAAATGATGTATAACTCAATTCAAATGGACTCCCCTAACCTACATAAATACTGGAAAGAAAGCATACATTCTGGAAAAGTGTGAACTGAGTATATGGTCTCTGAAGTATATGGTCTATTCAAGCACTTAATCTTTACCAAGCCGCGCTAGCTGTGCCATGAAAGGGACAAAACACAGGATGTAAACCACCGAAGCAACAACAATGAAGAGATTATCAGATTAAGGTGGAATTATACATGTGTTATGAGCACATTATGCCCGTGATTAATGCTGACTTTCAAAGCAGTAGCGTCACCATTTCAAAAGTTATTGGACTTGAAAGTGAAGAGTGTGCAAAGGATTTCAGAACATGAAAAGTGGCCTGAAGTCATTCATACCTGATCATTCTACCCTTCCCCTAAACAGCGTTGTAGAAAAACTGCTAAAAACACACTTTCCCATTCATGTTAGGATACCAAAGTAAAGAATAATGTAGAAGAAGGATAGCTCTTTCAGAAAATTTGAAAAACTCAAGACTGACTTTGTTGAACCATTGCACCTTTTTTGAGTCTTCACTTAAAATCAAGGGGTGCGGCTTTTTATTTGTTTTGTGGTGCACGGTCACATACAAACGTATACACACACAACTCGAGGGGGATGACCTGTTAGTTATAAATCAAAAGCGCCTCGAAGGGTTTTAAGTGGTTGCTTATGCTTAAATATCACTTTCTTTCCCTGAAGTTAACATGTCGAAAACAAAAACATACTCTAGAAAAATACCGCTCTATATCATTATCGAACTCTTTAGAAATTCTACATTGAAAAAGACGGGTTTTCGTTAACAATGTTTATGTAGTCCTTCAAGGGACTCTTGTTTGGAGAAAGAAGAACCTTAATAGAGAGAGGAGAGTGCAGGAGGAAAGCGTGAAAAGAGTATGGAGAATGCAAGTGGTGATACCCGAAGGGCAGTGTATGGTGAGCTGGAAATTGAGGTTGCACTGATCACCTGATAGAGATGGAGATGGAGAGTAGATTACAGGGTTGTAATGAGAATAGAGGGAAAATCAGATGAACCGTTAGAAGTCCGTGGGAGGAGAAAGATGACTAGACGCGGGAGTAGATGGCAAAGACAAGGTTGGAAATTCATGGAGATAGAGAGAGAAATAAAAACAAAATACGAATGATGTTATACAGAAAGGGATATAGAGAACGCGGACTTGAATGGATCAAAGGAAGGGCTTCTGTGGAAAAGAGATGTCGGACAAAAAAAAAAGAATGATAATTAAAAGTGTAGTACTTAAATGGACTCATGGAGAAGAAGAAATGTAGGAGAGAAGACAAAGTAAAAATGTAGTCTCCAAAAGGGAGGGGAAACTGAGAAATTGACCCCCTATTAACAACAGTAAAGTGAGGAAGTGGTCCTGAAAAGGACTGTTGGGGTTAGGGATGTGATAGGAAAGTATGAAAAAAGAAAGAGGAATGAAAGTAGGTACACTGTAATACCAAGAGAACTAGACTATAGGATGGGAGAAGGAAATGAAAAGTCGTGAAAAAGACTGAGCAGAAGCTGTATGTGAATAGAGTTCTATCATTATAACTAAGATATTCAATGATAGACCTTTATACATGTAGGTACGGAAATCTTCTGTGCAGCAAAAAGTGATAGGCACCTAGAGAAAATACAGTGCTTTATGAGTAAGTGCATTAATGAATGTAGTTTCAAGTTAGCTAAGACGAAGTTTAATCCGGCCTGTCCAAGGAGGGGGGAGGGGAAGGTGACATTAAAAGGGTGTGTACAGTTCTGGTTGAGGTGAGGATTTAGCTTATACAGTTTTGCGAGATATTCAGAAACCACTCTATGAGATGTCAAAGAGCATGCAATTCTAAGGGGTATCAAAAGTTCATTGGATGAGAATCGGTTTGGAAATGGTTGAGATATCCAAACACAAGGTGAAACAAAGAGAGCCTAATAAAAAGCGTGGCCTGTCGCCTTTTATTATTATCACTTTTTTTGGGGATATCTCAGCCATTTAAACACCAATTTTCATTAAATAAACGTTGAATCCTTCTTAAAATTACATGCCCTTTCATATTTCATAAGAGGTTTCTCATTATCTCACTTAGGAATGTTCAAAACATGAATCCCCACCTCAAACAGTACTGTACAGTCCCTTTAAAATTTCAGCTTCTTCTTGGAAACTTCATAACCGTTTTTCACCAAACTTGGCAGACATCTCCCCAAGGGTAACCGGATCTCAATTTGTTTAAAAAGTACCTCCCAGTCGGAAGGGGGTGGGGCAGGTCTTTCACATTATCAACTTCTTCTTGAAATCCTATGAAGGATTTTTAACAAACTTGGCAGATAGGTATTACTTGATTTTCCATCGGCATTTAACACAATTGCTGACTCGATTTGAGAGGCGGGGTATATAGCTTAATGTGTCCACACTTTGCTTACGTCGTATCCGTCAGATTGATCCCTTGTAAATTAGTTAAGATTGAGACTGATTCTTCCCATCAAATCCTTGATGAATGTGGAGTCCCTCGGGTTTCCGTCATAGAATCCGTTCTATTTTTGTTTCAGTACATTTTCTCTGACATAAGGAATTACATTATTCAAGCTCTTGGCACAGACTGGCTCCATAATATAGATTATGTCTAGATGTTCAGTGCAAAAGTCGGCTAATCATCTAAGGATTCCCTTTATATCTACGATACACAATCACGCCTATCTTAACCTATAGTGACAAGGGAAACTTCACCGATTAGCGGTGTGCTGTTGAAAAACGCGTCAACTCGAAAACACTCATTAGATACCTGAAACTATGATAGCCGACAAAAATAAAGAAACACCTACATTTGCGCGATTTTGATTCAACTCGGTTGATCTATTTTCATACTTTTCGTTTTTCATATGAATATTAGATCAGAAGTAAAGGTAGAAGTTCTTTTACCTTGTCAACAATGTGCAAAAACAGACAATATAAATGGTAATAGCATAGCAAGTGTAATGACAACTTGTCGAAATCGAAATGGGGTTGAACAATGGGGTTGAACAAAAAGAAGTATAATTTCTTGCCGTTCTCAAGACTCAACTCTTTTTACAAGCTTTTAAAGGGATCGTATAATTTTCTTTGAGACCTAATTTCAGGTTTCTAACATTTCTTCTTGTTTTTTAGATAATGAGAAACCTCTTATGAAATATGAAAGAGCATTCATTTGTAATTCCATGAGGAATTTAACGTTTATTTGATGAAAATTGGTTTTGAAATTGCTGGGATATCCAAAACAGCGAATCTAACAAAGTGTGGGACCCATAGCCGTACCCAGGATTTTTTAGAGGGGAGTGTTCAGTGGCGTATACCGCGGGTCAAGACATTGGGGGGGGGGGGGGGCACCTCATGGAAGCAACATCAGAATTGCATAACTGTACAATTAAATGCGAGCGAGCGTGTATATATATGTGTATATATTGTGTATATATATATATATATATATATATATATATATATATTTGCTTTGGAAATTAAGGGGGTTGCACCGGGTGCAACTGCTGGCAGTTGCTGGCAGTAACATCAGGAGAATGGCATAACGATTAAATGCGAGCGAGCGAAGCGAGCGAGCTTGAAAATTTTGACATTTTACAGTCCCCAAACTGCCGTTTGTAGCTATATTTTTTCGCTTTAGAAATTAAGGGGAGGGGGCGCACCGGGCGCAACTGCTGGCAATTAATGACAGCAACATCAGGAGAATTGTATAACGATTAAATGCGAGCGAGCGAAGCGAGCGAGCTTGAAAATTTTGACATTTTACAGTCCCAACACTGCGGTTTGTAGCTATATTTTTTCGCTTTAGAAATTAAGGGGAGGGGGCGCACCGGGCGCAACTGCTGGCAATTAATGACAGCAACATTAGGAGAATTGCGTAACGATTAAATGCGAGCGAGTGAAGCGAGCGAGTGAAGCGAGCGAGCTTGAAAATTTAGACATTTTACAGTCCCAAAACTGCCGTTTGTAGCTATATTTTTTCGCTTTGGAAATCAAGGGGAGGGGGCGCACCGAGCGCAACTGCTGGCAATTACTGACAGCAACATCAGGAGAATTGCATAACGATTAAATGCGAGCGAGCGAAGCGAGCGAGCTTGAAAATTTTGACATTTTACAGTCCCCAAACTGCCGTTTGTAGCTATATTTTTTCGCTTTAGAAATTAAGGGGAGGGGGCGCACCGGGCGCAACTGCTGGCAATTAATGACAGCAACATCAGGAGAATGGCATAACGACTAAATGCGAGCGAGCGAAGCGAGCGAGCTTGAAAATTTTGAAATTTTACAGTCCCAACACTGCCGTTTGTAGCTATATTTTTTTTCGCTTTGGAAATCAAGGGGTTTGACATTTTACAGTCCCAAAACTGCCGTTTGTAGCTATATTTTTTCGCTTTGGAAATTCGGGGGGGGGGTGGCGCATCGGGCGCAACTGCTGCTGGCAATTACTGGCAGTAACATCAGGAGAATGGCATATAACGGTTAAATGCGAGCGAGCGAAGCGAGCGAGCTTGAAAATTTTGACATTTTACCGTCCAAAAACTGTCGTTTGTATACAATAGCTACATGTATATATTTTTTCGCATTGGAGGGAGGGGGCGCCCGGTGCGCCCCTGGATCCGCCACTGGTAGTCAAGGGTGTCGGTTTATGTTCATGACTGGGGGAGGTATGACCAGCGAGGGGGCGTCGAAGTGACCAAGCGGGAGAAGGATGTCCAAAATCTGCACTTTATATAGAGCATCCCCTAATTTGTTTGTGTTTGTGAGTGTGTGTGTTTCAAATAGATGGAAAAGTTAGGAAATAGCCAAGGTCAAGTCTTATTATTGGCAATGCAAGGCATTTTAATATAGACTAGTATGTAAAGCAACACTGCAAAATCAATGATCAAGCTTTGATAGCAAATGTGTACAACCTATCAAACATCACATTGCGCAACATTGCAGCGACTCATTTTGCCATTCCGATATTCTGAGTACACTGCGCACATCCATGCTTGTATTCAAAATGCCAACCAGGAATCACGCTGAATCACAATCTTTTGTCGTCTCCGGGCTTTTTGAACAATGTTATACCTCTTTAATTATATGGTTAAAAGAAATCTTAGAAAAATATCTTTTTTTCTTGATCATCCTTTCATGTCGATTTTAAAAGCAGTTTACTAACCCTTGAATTACCATTTTCGTAGGTTTTTTTCTTTTCCCCCTTTTTTTTTTCTTTTTTTCCTTTTTTTTTCCTTTTTTTCCTTTTTTTTTAACCAGCGGATGGGGGGGGGGGGGACACGTGCCCCCCATGCCCCCCCCCCCCCCCCCCCCGTAGTTACGCCACTGTCAGTGGCGTATCTACGGAAAACGGCGCCCGGGGCAAGCGCGAAAATTGCGCCCCTAATTTCTGAAAAAGTGTTCAACCCCAACCCAAGTTTACAAAATTATTGTGGATTCATCATACTCCGTCAGTCTTTGATTAGTTAGCTTCGTATTTGGCACATGTGACCATTATTGTACGTAGATGTGCAAATTAAATCTTTCGCCATAGTTAAACAATGCGTTGCAATGTAACAGCAAATTATCTTAAATGAACACCATATGTAAATAGTGTGGATAAAATTAAGTCTCTCAGTCTTTGGGTGTTGCTTTGGAAACAACATTTTTGCACTAAAAAGTATACAAACATATTGTAAATTCAGCTTACTCCCTCAGTCTTTTTAGCATTTAGATTGATATGTGGCACATGTGACTACTATTGTACGTAGATGTGCTATTTTTAATCTCTCGCTATTGTTGAACAATGCGTTGGCATGTAACAGCATATCTTAAATAAAAATCATACGTAAATAGTGTGGATTCAGATTACTCCCTCAGTCTTTGAGCACTTTTCTTGACACTTAGCACATATGACCGCTATGGTACGTAGATGTGCAAACTTAGTCTTTCGTCATTACTGAAATATGCGTTGCCATGGAAACATCTTTTTTTACAAAAAAGTTTACAATATTATTGTGCATTCAGCTTACTCCCTCTGTCTTTGAGCATTTAGCTTGAAATTTAGCACATGTGTCCGCTATGGTACGTTAATGTGCAAACTTAGTCTTTCGTCATTATTCAACAATGCGTTGACATGGAAGCAACGTTTTTTTTTTTTACTAAAAAGTTTACAAAATTATTGTGGATTCAGCATACTCCGTCAGTCTTGGTTAGTTAGCTTCGTATTTGGCACATGTGACCATTATTGTACGTAGATGTACAAATTAAATCTTTCGCCATAGTTAAACAATGCGTTGCAATGTAACAGCAAATTATCTTAAATGAACACCATATGTAAATAGTGTGGATAAAATTAAGTCTCTCAGTCTTTGGGTGTTGCTTTGGAAACAACATTTTTGCACTAAAAAGTATACAAACATATTGTAAATTCAGCTTACTCCCTCAGTCTTTTTAGCGTTTAGATTGATATTTGGCACATGTGACTACTATTGTACGTAGATGTGCTAATTTTAATCTTTCGCCATTGTTGAACAATGCGTTGGCATGTAACAGCATATCTTAAATGAAAATCATACGTAAATAGTGTGGATTCAGATTACTCCCTCAGTCTTTGAGCACTTTTCTTGAAATTTATCACATGTGACCGCTATGGTACGTATGTGAAAAGTTAATGTTTCGTCATTGTTCAACAATGCGTTGGCATGTATCTTAAATGAAATTCATACGTAAATAGTGTGGATTCAGTTATTTGACTCAGTCTTTGAGCACTTGGCTTGAAATTTAGCATATGTGACCGCCATTGTACGTAGATGCGCAAGGTTAATCATCATTGTTCGACAATGCGTTGGCATGTAACAGCATATGTTAAATAAAAACCATAAGTAAATAGTGTGGATTAAGTCCCTCAGTCTTTGAGCACTGTTATTGAAATTTGGCGCATGTGACCGCTATAGTATAATTATGTGCAAACTTGGTCTTTCGTCATTGTTGAACAATGCGTTGCCATGAAAACATAATTTCACTAAAAAAACATACAATTTGTATAAGCGGAATTGTGGATGTGTAAACTTTAATCTTTCGTCGATACTCAACAATGTGTTGACCATGGTAGCAACATGTTTCACTAAAAAACATACAAAATTATTGTGGATTCAGCTTACTCTCTCAGTCTTTAAGCACTTAGATTGATATTTGACACATGTGACCACTATGGTATGTAGATGTGCAAATTTAATGTTTCGCCATTGGTGGACAAAGTGTTGCCATGTAATAGCATTATTCAAATGAAAATCATATGTAAATATTGTTAATTAAGTTAGGTCTCTCATTCTTTCATCATTTACCTTGAAATTTAGCAAATGTGACCGCTATGGTACGTAGATGTGCAAAGTTAATATTTCGTCATTGTTCAATAATGCGTTCTTATGGTAGCATCATTTTTTTTTTACTTAAAAGCGTATAAGAATACTGTGGATTCACCTTACTCCCTCAGTCTGTGAGTATTTAGCTTGATATTTCGCACATGTGACCACTGTGGTACGTAGATGTGCAAATTTAATCTTTCGCTATAGTTGAACAATGAGTTGGTATTGTAATAGCATATTTTGAATGAAAATTATACTTAAATACTGTGGATGAAAACCTTTACTTAACTTCCTCATTCTTTTAGCATTTTCCTTGAAATTTGGCGCATATGGCCACTATAGTACGTAGATGTGCAATTTTAATCTTTCGTCATTTTTGACCAATACGTTGCCATGGTTCAACATATTTTCACTAAAAAGCATACAAAAATATTGTGGATTCAGATTACTCCCTCAGCTTTTGAGCATTTGACTTGTAATTTGACACATTTGACGGCTAGAAAAAGTCGTGCACGTTTTCTTTTTTGTTGGTGTCAAACATTGTGTTGCAATTGTAACAGCGATTTTTAATGAAAATTACCGATTTATCTTAATCAGGTTTTGATTTGATTTGATTTATTGATACTTGTATTATCATTGTACATGAACATACATGTACATAATACATACATTGTTGGAGCCATACATTATACGTAATCACACTTGTTAACAGATTTTTTTTTTTCATTTCCTTTACACAATGTGCAGCAGAAATGTATCAGCAATACAAGCGTACAATGAATAATACAGTAGGGCTACAGCTGAAGCGTGGCTTGATATGCGTGCAGCCCTCGTACACATAGTTTTGAGCTCTTGACTTAAGATACAGTATGGAACATGGGATTGTCAGTGAGCAAAATACATGTTTATTCTATGTTGAACAATACGTTGCAATTGCAACATGTTTTATTCAATAGAAAACATACAAAGTAATTGCTGGTTGAGCTAACTACCTTAGTGTTAATAGGTAAGGGTATTAAACACATTCAGTGATAATTCTAGCTATTGCTCGTTCTGGAAGAATTCTATTTCATAACGTTCTCAAATTTAAATCAATATTTTTGGTTGTTTTATATCTGTATTGTTGTTACTGCTTCTATGGAAGAGTATAGAGAATTGATTGATAGTAATATTATGCGCTTAGTAAGTCAGAATTATGATGACTATTATTATTGCTCGTTCTGAAGACTCGACTGTTTTTACAAATTTTAGAATTGTCTTGTTATATCGAAATACTGGAAGAAATCTATTTCATAGCTTTCTCATGTAAACTTTCATCAATTATATATGTTTGTTTTTATGTATTTGAATTGCTGTCGTATAGGTTTATTGCTTTTATGAGGGAAGCGCATAGAGAATTGATTGATAGTAATATTAAATACTTTATAAGTCACGATTATTGTGATTGCTATATCATATACTCTTTCCAATAAAACTGATATGCTAAATCTAAAATGAGAATAAAATCGATTCAGACCTTGCAAACCATCCCTTTAGTATTTCGGGCCAACGTGTATCAGTCACTCTATACAACCATCCATCTGTTCGTTGGCAGCAATATCTCATCGCTATCATTTGTTTATGAATTAAACGAGAAATACCCCCATAATGTATGATGGTTATGACGCTCATTTATTGTACATTATGAGTAGAACAAAACAACGAAAGTACAAATAACTATTCATAATTATTATTCATTTGACTTGCTTAAGAAAAACACGCTTTACGTATATTCTTTGGAAGGCAGGAGAAAGAATATCACCCTTTACAACGTTTGTCAGTAGCAAGTAAAGGAAATGAGCACTTTCTTTTTTTCAAATCAGTAAAGATGTTTGAATTAATTTCTTTTATTCTTTATAAGCCTGTTAACTTAAGTGACATCACGAATTGGTCTAGTATTCTTATCCCGCCACTGCGTTCTCTTGGATTTAACAACAAATTTTAAAGTATACCAATACCCTCGAAATAAATTTGTGTATGTGAATACATACAAAATAACCGTAATTTACCCTTCGATAGCCTCTGAAAGAATACATATTTCGATAAATCAGATCATATCTCCTTAAAGGACAAGTCCACCTTCATATACATAAGGATTGAGAGAATGCAGCAATATTAGTAGAACACATCAGTGAAAGTTTGAGGAAAATTGGACAATCCGTTCAAAAGTTACGAATATTTTAAGCTTCTGCGCAGTCACTGCTGGAAGAGAAGACTACTACAGTGTATGATGTCACATGCGTACAACTATATAAGGAAAATAAAAAGAGAATTTCACAAAACTTTACTTTTTGAATAAAGTGCATATTTCTTCGACTTGCTACTGACGTATGTTAAGGGTAATATTATTCCCCCTGCCTTCTGCAAGAGAGAAGTCGAGTGTTCTTTTGTTAAGCGAGAAAAATGGAAATATGTTGAATTTTCTTTATTCTTTCTTTACATCGTTGTACTCATGTGACATCACAAGCTATAGTAGTCTTTTCATCCAGCCGTGACTGAGCAGAAACTTCAAAAAATCATAACTTTTTAACGGATTGTCCGATTTTGCTCAAACTCTCATTGATGTGTTCTACTAATATTGCTGCATTCACTCAATCCACATTTCTATGAAGGTGAACTTGTCCTTTAATGATTTGGCACTTGCGCTCCGAGCGTTTAAGTTCCGCTCCGTGAGGGCTGGTACTGATATGTACGCGTTCTAGCTATACGCGTACATTTTTACAGATACTGAGTAATTTCGAGATTCCATCTAGATTGGTTAGCTGATGACACGAACGCATTACATTTCACTATCGTTCAATAGGTATTTGGGAAAAAAATATATCGATAGTGCGATTGTTCGATTGAACGAATCGAACGAACTAGTCTATTTCTAGTCGTTTTTGTTTTCGTATACTTTTAGGAATGTACATTTAAACCGCAATAAATCATAATGGAGTTACTTAAAATTCGAATATCTTGCAGAGGGCATGACAGTCATATGTATATTTTTCTAATATAGCAAGCATTATAGTTAGGGTATTGGCACACTTTCTTTAACAAAATAACTTTAACATGGATTCTCCGATTTTCACTGATACAGGCTTCTATCCACCGCGGTGCATTCACAGATGGAATGGTATAATAACTTACCAGGGAGGTGCGTTTTACCTCCTTGAGTTTACGCATGAGGCTGGAGAACTTTTGAAGGCTAGCTCTGTAAAGATTAATGAATGTACAGGATGCATATGATCAGGGTTGTTCGAAAGTGAGTGCCATCAAGACTGTTCAAACATGTCCTCTGTCGATCTTGACAAAACTTGTGCATGCTTGTGTGAAAACTACAGAGGAATATTAGATTATGTAAACTGCTTTTTCAATGTCAATGTTTTGCTGGTTGCCGTGTATACCTTCAATATTTCTTTAAGATTTTGCTGTGGTATCGTGATGTTTAGTGGAAATTGTGATACGTTGAATAAATTCATCTCAAAATGAACCTGATTTATTGGTGACTTTCTATTATGTGTGCAACTAATGTATTAATTACATGTAGTACAATGATATCAAATATAATACACATATACATATACACATATGTATATAATATATCTATATATATACATATATATATATATAACTCTTCATATACAGTTGTAATGTAATATAACATGTACAAAATGTACATATATCGAATATATATTACATGAATGTATATTCATATATATAATGTATGATACATTATATACAATATATTATATATTTTGATATATATATTGTTGCTGTATGTACATGCATAGAATTATTTGATATGATACGAGAGATGGATTTCGACAACACAAACTATCCAGCATAAGTTAAGCTCATTCATTATGCATCATACTACGTATTATGAAAAGAGGAAGAATGCTGATTACGAAACTAGGATTGAATGTCGACTTTACTTACCACAGTATTGCTCCTTCCCATCCAGACCTTCCATAAAGCTAGACAAGAATGATACTTGATATAGCTAACTTGTAAAAGAATAAACGTAATACGGATACGGAAGCTCATTTCATAATAATGATAAACAGTAATGCAGGTACTTATAATGCAACAATTTCACATGATTAATATGGTCAAGGCGCGGTAGCAAAAGTGATTTATGAAATGAAGAACTCATTTGCAAAAGGGGTTAGATCCATTTTTGATGAAAATTGAGTTATTAGCATCACTGCACAGAAGTCCATTTGAATTAGTTACAGTTAAAATTTCAAATCCAGACAAACGTTTGAATATAAATTATAGCAAAATTAGATTTTGATTTTCCATACACTTGTGTACAAATTCTAACGAACAAACCAGTTTTTCCTAAAGTACTAAAAGTGGATCTAGCCCCTTTTGCAAATAAACTCCTCAAATACAAAAATCATTACACACACATGTACATGGAAATAAATGAAACGTTATGACGAAAAATAAGAAATTACATAATGTACAATTCTGTTGAAAAGCAGTTATAGGGCAATTTTAAAGAAGTCAACATTCGAAGTGTAACGGATAGCTTGAGGCAACTGTTTCCACAGGTAATGTCCAGCATGTGCAAATCACCAATCCCCATGGCCACTCTAATACATTACTATTTTCTTGTACAGAAGTGCAGAAGGCATAGTTTCATAGAGTACACACAAAAAGATGACCATATGTTTTCATGAAGCAGATTTCCAAAATCAAAGGAGTCCAATTATTTGAATAAAGATATACATATATACTTGTATGCATACATACATACAATTGGATTTTTTTTGTTCGTTTATAGGTAATATGTAAGATATTTTATCTATTCATTACGTGCATTTATCATGCTTCATATCTTTATATAAATACCGGTAGATGTGCATGTATATATGAACATGTGTACAAGAAAACAAAACGTCATTCCCTGTTCAGCGAGTTGCGATATGCGATATAGATATAATCACTCGTCTCGGTCTTTCTGCGGTATCTTGTTGCCAGCGCCCGTCGGATCCCCTTACATCACTCTCCGGCGATGTCCCACGAGAATGGTTTCCGCCCTCCTCCTCCTCCTCCTCCTCCTCCTCCTCCTCCTCCTTCTCCTTCTCCTCCTCCTGCTCCCCACTACAACATCCAGCGCATCTTTCATACTCCCTATCCATCTCGATCTTTGCCCCTCTCCCACCCTTTTTCTCCCCCCCCCCTCCCTCTCTCTGCCAAGAAGACCCCTGAGGAAAGGAGAGACGAGAGGGAGAGGTATAGTCGGAATGCTCGCTATCCCTGGCATCTCTCACGCTTTCCCCTCCAGTCGCCATACGGACAGAGCAGGCAGGCCAGGATGTAGCTCGGTGTCAGAGTGCGGGGAAGGGTTTTGCTCTCCACGAATACAAGCCTTGCGTTCAACTCGGACGACCTATATCATCATAGCGAGCTTACCTCCCTGTCCGTAAGTACCTCCTTCCTACCATAACCATATTATTTTGTCCACATGTTTCTCTCCTAAGAAAAACTCCCTGTGCAGGAGTGAGCAGTTTGCTTTGAGCGTTTTTTATACAGTGTTAATGAATGCTCAGCTCAGCATGAGCAATGAAGTGTATCATTTGGAATAGAAATAAAGTTCAGTATTAGCCTGTTTTAGGGAAAATCATTTAAAAAATAGAAATCAGCGAAATAGCAAGCGTTGAAGGATGTCGCATGCGATTGTTAGGAAGAAATTGTCGTTTGTAGGGAAGAGTCTTGATTACCATGTCCGTCACTTATCGGAAAAACGATGCAATACTAGTTAAAGTGAGAAACCTAAATGTATTTGCCGATAAAATTCTTCGTGAGGAAGAAAGATCAAATTTTTGCTTTATCCAGGAATCATCAATGATATAAACTTTTTAGAATGCAAGATATCCTCTCTCGCATGTATTGTCAGATACAATGTTGCCTACTGAGCACACGTTTCACGCCACAAGAAAACTTCTTATTCTATCTTTGTTCGATGCAGTCATTGTGTTTGGGGAGGGGAGCAAAAGAACAACCCTTTTCAAAAATACATACAGGAATGGATGGAAGTGTGCATGAAGGGTAATTTTTTTATTTTTAAATCTCTAAGTCGACCAATCTGGTCGGGGTTCACTGACCGCGGTCATGAGGTATCTCTTCATAATACATGGACTCGAAGAGAAGAGTTGCAGGGCTGCCAACATTGGAAACTAGTTGAGAGTGAGACTCCCATAGGCCAATGCTATAATTTAGGAGTGAAAATGAGTGAGATCAATAGAAATGCATGCAAATGAAAATAAGTTTTAGAGTGAGAAAGGACGAAAATGAGTGAGTCTCACTCTCAATGAGTGAGAGTTGGCAGCCCTGGAGTTGGTTGTCAACATTTAAAGCATGTTATGGATAGAAGATTTATCTTTCCTTTAAACGAATTTAGTCCCAAGATTTGTGTGTGTATGTGTGTGTGTGCGTGCGTGTGTGTCGCGTGCGTGTGTGTATGTGTGTGTGTGTGTATGTATGAATTGTCATAATTTAGTGTGCAAAAGAGAAGGTATAGACAAGAAATTCTGAAACGGGACGCCTGTGCGTCTTCATAAGAATCGTACTACAAGAACGCAACTTACATCAAGCCTCAGTTGGAAAATGCAGGAATGGGTTAAATGTTGTTCGAAAAACATACTAAGTCTTTATCACAAATGTGAGAACCTAACATCCTGTTTGATATACAAGGTGACACAGTTCAAGTCAGTACAACTAAACACAACACACCTCGTCTAAACACAACACATTCATAGATAGTCATTCCTTTCAATCATCAATTTGTTATTGTAAATTTCAAGTAAGAATTCATCTCATATCAGCATCTGGAAATCTACACCCTACGAGCAATTCTTCTATGTAGATTCCTCATATTTCACATGCGCAACTGTCTTAGTGTATTCGACAATTTCACCCATACAATTTTCTCTTATGTTTATAGTTTATTTGTTGAAACATGGAATATGGAAAATAAAAACAATCAAGCAAACAAACATCATGATACTATTACGACACGCTGCAATGCTGAAACCTCAAAAAAAAAGGTAACATAAAACGATATTAGACCAAGAGCACTGGTACTCCCCCCCCCCCCCCCCCCGCCCCGTAAGTTCACATCTTCCCAGTTCAGCATCAGTTGGAAAAAAAATCATGACCACAGGCAATTTTAAGATCCTGCACCCTGAAGAAGATTGCAGAAAGGAAGTAAATCGAAGTAATATGTACAATGTCTTAAGGGCATTATTTACCATTTGCAGATGAAACAAAAACCCAACGTTAGTGCTTCAAAGTATAGTTCTTGAATGTGATTTAGGGATAGAAACAACCAATATAAAAATGTTAATCGGTATAATCAATGTTAAGTTTTGTTAATTATACAAAATGTGAACAATAGTTATAATAAAATTGTTTGTAAAATGGACCGTCTGGGCCCCGTTGCAAGAAAGTTGCAATCAATTGCACATAATTGCTAATTTTGAATCAACCATTCTGATTGGCTCAGGGTCTGCCCTATTAAGAAGACATGCATGCAACAATGATTTTGATTGGCCAGTGACAATCAGTTGCAAGTTGCGTTTAAACGCAAAGTTTCTAGCAACGGGGCCCTGGAGTTATGGTGTATTGAGAAATATAGTGATATCTCCTGACATTTTAGGCTTTATCAATTCATTGCAAAATGTTTACATGATAGGATGTTTTGTGATGCAACTGCACTATACACATATATGCATCAAATGTGGTAACTCAAACGTTTCCTTTCTTAAATCAGTGGCAGCTCCCAATAGTAAACAATACCTAACAATACTCCTGGCAGCAGCAAGTGTGTCGTAAGGCAAGGTACCTTTTCCTTATTTCCTATAAAGCATTGTCAGTCGGAGGGGGCTTAAAGAGGAAATGAACCACAAAAAAAGGAATGAATTTCAAAAGAAAAAGAAATTATTTTTTCCTACAGAACGATACAAATAGTGACAAAAATCGGATAAGAAATACAGAAGATATGACATTTTGAACTTTTTTCAACTTTTTTTCATATTTTTGTCGGAAGATCCTTATGAATATTTAAATTAGAAAATTGATGATGTCATGTATACTCTCACAATTTCTTTATCATTTTATATACAGAAATAACATAAATCGCATATTTTAGCTGCATAGATATAAAACTTGTCTAAACATTACCCGAAATTAAAAAGAACTAATGTTAACTCTGATATATCTTGGTATGGGAACATGCCTTTACTTGTATTTGCTGAGAATAATCATTTTTCCCAATTTTATGTATAACATACATGAAAAATTGTGAGGGTATGACATCCTCAACTCGCTCATTTGGATACTCAAGGACTGGTCAAGAAGTGTGAAACTTCATATGTCATATCTCTCTTATTCCTTATCCGATTTTTTTCATTTATGTATCATTCTGTAGGAAATATCTTTCTTTTTCTTTTGAAGTTTATTCATTTTGGGGGTGGATTTTGGATTTGGGTTTCCGTGGATTTTGGGTGGATTTTGGATTGGGGTTTCCGTGGTTGCTCGCCGTCATGTATTCTTTGCTTCCATAGCGGCCACGTACAGCAAATCATGATTTCAATTTAACTCAGTTCAGATTGGAATAGAATGACCAGCTACATGAAGATAACCTGCTATCAGTTTATCACTGCATCACTTCAGATTGTCAAAAGGATAGCTATTAAACGAAGTTTTATTGTACCAGTAACAGTGAGTCTATTCTCTTTCTCTTTTTTCTTATATCCGTTCCTATGCATTCATACCGGCATATGCACCCAATCAATCGCAATTTCAAACCAGGGAGCGTTGTATTGTTTTGTTATTGCATTTTAATCATGAAGTACAGTATGCTTGTGTCCACGATGGCGCGTGTTGTACCATAGTCTTATTTCCCCCTTTTTTTGTTTTTTTTTCTTCTTCTTTTTTTCCCCTTCCTAAGTTAATTTCATGTCAGTTGACATTGGTTTCTTTGACCTTGTGTACGTATTTTTTGAGGGTCCCATACCCTACAAGCTTTGCTTTTTAAGTGGGACCCTCCATTTCCATTCTAATCTTTGTATTAGGTATATACCTTAGAAACGAAATTCTGTTGTTACTCGTGACCATTTGTACGTTTTCTTTGAAATTGTTATAAATTTGTTCTGTAAATGTATTGTATATATTTTTTTTTATTCAATGAAAATGGAAATAAAATTGAAATTGAAATTGAAATTGAATTGAAATTGAAGTATACTAGTTATAGGCGCAGCACATGAAAGTAAAATACGATCGCTATTTCAGAATAAATCTAATCTCTAGAATAACAAGGAAGATATTTCCCTGTGACTGAGAAGTTGACAAGGCTAACAGCTGTGGATGAAATCCTGTCAGGGCGTTGGAAGGGAGATTTTATATCATAAAGTGAATGAAATGAAACAATGTTACGTTTTGCTACTATAGCATCATGTCAAGGCAAATAATCGTTGACGAATGCGTACGGGCGGGTAAATGAATATAGCACATTTCCTGTCCTGGCCTTCATTTGGTATTCTATATTTGTTATTGGATATATGATATTTATTGGTATGATAATTACAGCTGCAGAAATGCTCATAGATAAATAGGTATAAAGAAATAAACTTTATCAGCACCTAATGTACCATTAACAGCTTCTTATTTTCCATATATGTTGGTCCTCAACATGGTAACCACTCTCTTTCTCTCTCTCTCTCTCTCTCTCTCTCTCTTTCTCTATCTATCTGTCTGTCTATCTATCTCCTACAGATATATTCGTATGCCTAATGAGTTTTCCATTCTTGTACCTACAGCAATTCCCACCCATTTTTTTTTTCTCCCTTTTGGTCTTTTGCGAATTGCAAGTATACCTTTTTTTTTATACCACGTGACTGTAGAAAGAGTTTTATGTTTTTGTTAGCCAAATCCTAAATCTACTTCGTATTTTGTGTAAATATGCTGATGCGTATACGGGTGTGTGAACGAGTGTATGAATGTATAGTAAGTTATGCCCTTGCCCGACATCGTAAACGTTATACATACTGATGTAGGACTCCCTCATTTCACATTCCAACGTGTCTAGAATCCCACCTTTAGATATTCGATCCTACTCGCTTCTCCCTCACATCTCAGTTTCAAGACACTATACCGGCATCCTTGCCCCTGACACCAGTCATCTCCTCAACTGTATTACAGAGAGCGCTCAGTGGTGGAGAGTCTCCAAAATGAACACAATCAAACTTCATAAATGCATTAAAACCCAAACTCACTCTATCGAATCAAAATCAATCGATTCCATCATCTTTGTTGATAAATTCGTTTCTTTTGTACCCTCTCTCTCTCTCTCTCTCTCTCTCTCTTGATCTTGATCTTAATATGATTTTCAAACAAGCTCTCAATCTATGTTTCATTGATATAGTTTTTACCATCTGTCTTTATATCATACTTCTTCTCATTAACTTCCATTGTTGCTTTACCTAACTAGTTTTGTGAAGGTTTGTTGTTTTTTGTTCCCTCCTTAAGCTCATTTCACCTTATCGTTACAATTTTTTAGAGTCACTGACCGAAGGATACACACCTAGAAATTGAATCAACTGCATGTGGTCACATGTTCGCAATATTTCTAGCTGATTACATGCTGAAAAAAAAATACTTAATATCCGTCAAGGTCAAATAATTTAAGAATGAAAATAATGATCTCCTTGACGATATTCTCAGATAACAGTAAAACTACAGTGTAAGGGCATAATGATAGAAACGCTAGGGCGTGTATACTCTTTATTAACCAGGGCTTGACATTAGTGGTTGCTCGCGGACAACAAAATTGATGTCGGGCCACCAAATGTTCAAAGAGCTTATTTTTTGGTGGCCCAATCGGGGCAACTAAAATTCGAAATAGAGTTTAACCTTTCCTCTCATTTCAGGCCATTACGTTTCAATCTCAAAGATCTTACTTGCCGTCAGAAAAAAAAAAGTGCGCTGATATTGTAAGCATGAAAATTAGTAATGATGAATATATTCTATGATGGCATGATAACTATGCCATTTAAGAATGATTATTGTAATGCCATCACACTGTGGATTGCATTGGCGTTAGTGTTACGTGTAGAAAGACGATCACCAGTCATCATTGACCGTCTTACCTATACGTCTATGCACCAAAAATAGCGACCACGCACCCCTTAAAATAATTTTGCGGATACCACTCCATCACTTTAATAGTTCCTCCTTTCCTTAATACCCCAACCTTCGAACATCAACTAACCTGTTTTGAGGCATCCTTATCGACGAGGCTTCCATCCCACCGACTGACGTAAGACTGTCGCGGTGGTTATGGCTTTTCCGGAGTATAGTCATTAGAGACTAGACCGCATTGCACTTTCTATTAATATACCAGAAGGATATTTCTTATACTCTTGATAGACGTGACACTTAAACGCACTTGATCTCCCTTGAGCTCACAAGAGCAAGGCAAAAGGGAAAGTGCTCAAAAGCCACGTCATCGGATGTATCGGCCTTTTTATACTTACATTTTGTATACATGGTAATATATATATATATATATATATATATATATATATATATATATATATTATATATATAATTATATAATCATAGATAGATAGATAGATAGATAGATGATAATGCTAGAGAAGCAACAATATTCGAAAGTCAATCAATGCTTTATAAAAAAGATAAGTCAGGAACTCTTCTGCCATTTGCAGTCTCATATATAATGTGCTTGTGTTTAAGGTATTGCTTACCACTGGAAACAGCTAATGATTTTAAACAGTTGAGTTATCACATTGGATGGATTTATGTGGGTCAGTTGTATCACAAAACATCCTCCCATGTAAAAATTCGGAATAAAGCTTACAATAAGGGGAGATATCACTAGTCTTTCTCAATAACCCACAACTGTAGATGGTTTATTCTAGAAGCAATTGTGTTATAACTATTGTTCACATTTTGTGCAATAAGCAATACTTAACATTGATTCAACTGATGAGCGTTTTTACACTGGTTGTTTCTATCCCTAACTCACATCTTAGAAGAAGCAGTAATGCCGAGCTTTTGTTTCAAGTGCAAATAGTAAATAATTTGGGAGATACTTCCTTCCCAAACGGAAGTTGAATTAAAAGACGCCATATCTGAACAGATAGTCGAGTTCCCTTGTTGTTTGGTTTTCCTTTGTTGTTGTTGTTGTTGTTGTTGTTTGCTTCACTAATGAGAATCCTTTTATGATATCCTGCAATGTTTCCGTATTGTTGTAATCATACGTCCTTTTACCGCGTAAAATGTCATCGCCAATTCATACTATCTTTGATAGTAATCATCATTATTACTCCAGGTAGCACCGTTCTGGTTATCAACTTGGGTTAATAAAATCAACCATAGGCGAAAGAAACATTTAAATGTTGTAAATGCATAAATTCGAGCGGCATACAGCCCCTGATGCGATTACTTTATTTGTTGCGCATTATGTACAACAGGCTATTTAACCGTGTTTAGATCATGCATGTGGCGCCTGTCACTTCTCTGTTCGATTTCTAATGTTTGATGCAGTAAACCAATGGCGTCGTCAACCAATGCCAATGGCGCCATGTGCAATTGGCGCCAATGCATCGTTTATTATCAAGTAATATTATATCTGAGGAATCCGTTCCTCTATGTAACTTTTCAGTGGAGAGAGAAATAAGGCTTCATTATTTTGTGTCATCTTTAAATTCTGGTTTTTTTTTCTTTTTTCAAAGAAGAGTATTACTGATCTCTGACTGTATAGCCTTTCTAAACACGTAGATAATTTCATCTGTGTGTGTGTGTGTGTGTGTGTGTGTGTGTGTGTGTGTGTGTGTGTGTGTGTGTGTGTGTGTGACCGCTCCTCAAGCGGCGATCTATTGCCGAAGGGGTGCATCGAAGTGGCGTAAGTGTATTAAAAGATCGATGCTCTGTTTATACGCAGCACACATAGCGGCACGCGATGTGCATGATACGTGCTTACACGCATAAACACTGGCAGACAGTGCGGTGTTCATTCATATTATGCCATTGCATATAAACATCCCCCATGCTTACTGCGGAGGTAACATGTGAGACTACTAAAAATATAACTGGCCATGTTTTACATGCATTTCAGGGCCGCTTGTGAAACATTTTTTTTTTCAACCGAGAGGCATATATTGTAGGGCCTACCCTGCCCTCCCCCCCCCCCCCCTACCAGTGCGACAAAAGGTCGTACGCCCGGGTAGCATTATTATTGGGGGTTTTTTCGTGCTCCTAAATAGGTCTTGCGGTAGCGGCTATCTTATAATTCAAAGACGCTAGATACATCAGAGTCAGTTCATACGAGAATTGGACTGAAGTTTGCAACTATATCCAGCAAGCAAAAGCAGGTTTTATACAAGTTAGGAACACAGACACACGATTTTCCGATTCATGGTCAGCGTTTTGATCTTAGGGAAAGGTTAATGGCTATAGCGATGTTTGCCTATTCTCAGTCACGTAAGCATCAAAGACGGAGTAACAACTCGACTGCCAACTAACCCCTAAAAATGATTATATGCAGAGAGAGCGATGAGGGCTTAATGGTGAAACAACAGATATATTACGAATATTTAGATATCTATTTCTGTTTACAAAGTTAAAGGTAAACCGGAACAATGGCACTAATGTTGAGTGCAGTTGATCAAAGATAATTTGGAAGAATGTTTATTAACACCGTACCATAACCATCCCGCAGTGAGACGGCGAGATCGTACCAGACTGAACTGCGCAAAGACCTCTCCCTCCCAGCTTGAAGCTCGCCCGCCCACCCTAATTAGGTGATGCGCGTCTAACGCAGCAACCCAAACACGTGCTCATCGCCGCTAGCTCGCTCCCATGTGGCGCTCATACATCACATCACGTCGTTCCCCGTGGGGATACTAGTAGGTGACGCAGGCGGGGAGAGGCGAGGGCATGCAGGAGCGCACCGTCCTCGCGATGCTTACTGCTCATAACGAGCTGAGGGGTCAAATGATTTCATATGGCTTGAGACGAAAGTAAATCTGGATATAGATGAAATCCACGTAACCTGATCGTAAGCAGAACTAACATATACTTCGACGCTGCTAGTATCTGCACAATCCGCGTCCCGATCATATTTGGGGTTTGTGAATGCGATTCCAAAATAAAGCGGATTATTTCCAAGGTCCCAATTCAATTACCCCCAAACTCGTTTTAGATTCTGTTGATTAACGTATTGCTTTAAACCACAGTTCAATCTTCATTTTGCACCTTTTGGGCTACAATAGCTGCAAATCAGTCAGTACTTCCTTCTGTTTTTAAAACCAGTGTAATGACATCCTGTTATTTCGTGTTCTGGGTAAACCTTTATAAAAAGAGTGTTCTGTTCTCTTCATTGATCTGATGCGTACAGGCTGATTTGCTTTCTTTGGAAACTTGAATTGTCTGATTCAATCATATGATATCAATTTCATGTCATTCTGTAGTCTGTATCAAATTATATTTCATTTATCATCTCCTTTGGGGGTGAAATATCAACGTGGTTACCAAACTGACATGAACCTGAAAAGTATAGCGAAATTACTGGTTATCATAAACCCAGTCATAACTATTATTATCATTTTTTTAAATCATTATTTGGATTTTTAGTTTAAGTGACAACCGCTTAAAAGCACTGAAATAGTAATGAGCTAACATGGGGTAATATAGGATTAAGTGTCATGTGTAAATAGAATACGTGAATTCGAACTAGTGTCGGTCTCCCATGCACGAGACCGACACCCACGAGTCATACCGACATTGAAAAAAAAAAGGTCCATAATATCATTATTGAGTCATACAGTCCATGAGTTCGACATCAGGTAAAAACAGCCCATGATATTGCACGAGTTTGACATTGCACAGTCTCATGGGCCTTGTTTACTTAGTGTCGAACTCATGGTCTCAAACTCACGGTATCAAACTTATGATTTGTACGACTCGTAGGCTGTATAACTCGTGGGCTGTATGACTCGGGGTCGTCTGATTCCTGGGTGCTGCATGCACCGCGATTGACAGTCTATGGTCATTTCCAGTGAGCCACAAAACGGTCAGAACCTTTGGTCTTTCTTTTTTTTTTCCCGCCCAGGTTGTCGTTCCTGCGAGACAGTCATGGCGGACTTTGAGGCCGAGGGGGAGCAGTGAGTATCATTAATCCTTTCTTTGCCAAGTAGTCAAATGTGAGCACATTTTACACACAAACCTATGGACAGGAAATTATTGTGAGACTCAGAGGGTTAACCATTCGTTCAACATCTTGTGTTTCTTTTTTTTTTCTCGTCCTCTTTTTACTTCTTTTTCTTCTTCTGGTTATTTTTCTATCTCATCTTTTTATCTTCCTGCGTTTTTTTCTTCTTTTTCATCAGCTTCAAAATATTCTACTTCTTCTTGTTTTGACAAGCATAAGCAGAATTAGACAGGCTGCGGGTGTAATTTTTCGCGAAGTCTTTGAACGTCCTTACGGGAAGCGAGACTATTATAATGGAAATTTGCACAATTTACTTGCGCCGGAGTACGATATTATAACACTGTATAGTAAGAAACCTGAAATAGAAATGAGAGTCTAGAAATTTTCGTTTTCTAACATAGCAGATCCAAATTTTCATTTCGAGTGTTGTCCACTACCAAAATACAGTGTCGTTATGTATAGATAGATTGTTTTTTGTTTTGTTTGTTTTTTTTACTTTTTTCAGTCGTGTATGATTATTCGGCAAGGCCACTTTACAAAGACTATCGAGTGAATCGAAAAGTAGCTATAGCATAGTAATTGAGTGGATAGAAGATGGTTTTATCGCAAATCTATTTCTCCCCTGCACTTACACCACCATGTAAAAAAAAATACAAAAAAAAATCTTAACATGATGATGACTTTCAAGAAGATAACATGAAATAGCAGAAAATGATAAGATTCGTCTCAAACATAATGTGCTTACTAGTTTCCTAGCGGAGAAATCCAGCTTTGGCCTTTCAATGTATGTATACACATAAGGCATGAAAGGGCCGGCGCCGTGTTTTTAAAAGTGAGGGTGCGTAGTTTATCTCAACCACATTTTTTTTTTTCAATCTATTCCTATGAAGTATGCAAAAATGTGAGAGGCCGAGTCCCCCCTGGACATGAATTTAGTCATCTCTATCCAAGTCTCTTGATTAATTGTTTTTAGATCATGTTGTTGCCAATTTTGTTTCCTTCACGAAATAATCCTCATTACTTTAAAATCTCGTTCTTCAAAATACATGTAATCCCCTTAATGGAAAAAAAAGTAACGACTATAATTTTAAGATATTTCTGAGCTAATAAAAATTGCACTACCTCTGGAAATGAAGGATTTTTCTAGATGTACTGAGTTTGTACTTAGCTCTCTTTCGTATCGTCATGTAAGGTAGCCACTTTGTTTGGTTTCCATTATCATCGGTAAGCACTGTTGGGGCACCCATCCCACTTCATCATGAATATTCATCATCTACATGTATCCGTTATACCTTGGAAATACATGATTTTTACATTTCCCGGCAAAACTGAACATTTTTCCATCTCCCGGCGAGACGTTTTTACATTTCCCGTTGATGCAATTTTTCGAGACTTTTACTTTTCCCGGCGATATGTTTTTACATTCTATTGCACCTATCCAGCGTTCTGGGCACTTACTAGTACAGTATCTTACTGCCTAATGAATATTCATGATGAAGCGGGACGGGTGCCCAAACAGTGCTTACCATTATTATCACGCCCCTTCCTATCTTCCTCTACTCTAATATCTTTGATTAGTACCCTGACAGAAGAGGAGAAGGCAGCAGAGGATGCAAAGGTACCTCAACATGATTCCATTTTTATTTCAATTCTTATTTCTGGCCACCATCTTGCCACCAATTTTAGTTCTTTCATCATCGTGTATTATAGCTGTAACGTAAAAGGTACCTGTAAAGTTTTTTTGTAAGGGAAGTTACCCTATTGGAACAACTTGTTCACTAAACCAAAAAGTTGATAACCTCCATTAAGACTGTTCTTCACTTCGTGCCTTTATATCAAGAAAGGATTGAAGTTTCCTAATTTAAATGACCAGAACATTGTCGTGACTTTGTATAGAGGCAAAATTAAATTTCGGACTCACAACCACAACAACAACAACAACAAAAGTAATACATGGTTTTATTTGAACGCCTGAGGTATAGTGTGATCTTTGAAAATGGCCCTTTTGATTATGCAAATATGGCGTTTCCTTGTTCTCTATCATTTTTAGTGTAACGCATAAAATCGTAACCGCCTTTTCAAAGTGCTTTCATTATGGCGTAGTGGCTTTCTCCATTAATCTATCGTTTTTTGTGACCACATTTCTCACATCTTTTAATTTCCTGATTACTATCTTTTCGCAAAGTCTGGAATTGAGTAACTTTCCCAAAATGTTATAATTTCAAGGTCTGGTTAGCTCAGTTCCATCGGCTGCAATGTCTGATTTTTATCCATATGCTTGATTTTGTGTACACATAGAGTGATTATGAGTATAATTTGCAGCTCGCACAACAATAACCTTCATTTATTCATATCATGACCCAGAAGCGAAACGTTTTAAATAATATCATAATTCTGAAAGTGGACGAACGAGGAGATAGCAAACACTGCCTGATTCCACTGCATATTCAAACTTCATATCTACCGAAGATATCTGAATTCGGAACAAGTTTTTGCACGCATGATCAATGGCATTTTGTTGTTCTTTTTGCAGGAGCTTCATTGCTTTGCTGGATGGTATTGATTCGCCTGTTTGCCTGCATGCCAGGACGATCATTGAGCATGTCGTCATTTATTCCAACATCATCTGCATGTCCAACATCATCTTCATGTCGTATTGTTTCAACCACGACCCCACCCCTTCCGCTCACCATTTCCCCCACAACCATTGTTTGTTTTTTCTTTGCCTGGTAGTTAACACTGGTTAAGAGAAATATTAACCGTCTCGCAAACCCCTCCTCAAAATACCACTGGTATCACTTAGAAGCAGGTTGCAGATTGTGATGAAAAGTTATCCCAGTCACTACATAGGCCTACCTTTATAGCTTCACTGACTTTGCCCATGTCTCTATCGGGGAGTGAATGACAAAATATCGCAACTAAAAATGAGAACAACAGAGACGGCCCTTCCGATTCTTACTCTTCTTTTCTTTTCTCTTTTCGGCATGTATTCTCTGAGCTCCCCTTTGCGCTACTGAACTTTATAATACACATAACGTAAGTTTATTATACGAAGTGCAAAAATCAAGGGTATATATAAACAATGGAATTAAGAAATTCTCAACAAACCAATTCATCATCATATGCATCATCCAGTATTTACCCAGGGAGGTAAATGAACTGAACATCCGCATGCTAGCTCTTAAAGGACAAAGGTCTTAGAGGATGTAAATCTATACCCACCATAAATGCTGAAGGTGTCTTTTCTTTCAGACAGATGCAATACCAGTGGAGAAACTGGCAACGCTGAATAGTTTCTAGTGATTTTTAAAATTAATATTAGTGTCGTTGTGTACCTTCTCTAAAATAAATTAAACTTTATGGTGGGTATTTGAAGTCCCCACAATAGACATTAAACGTTCGTGTGCGCCTTTCGCAACCCTGAAAATAAGATTCCTGTTATAAACAGGTTTGATGTAGAGGTACCTAACCTTTCCTCAGAATAATAAAAGTGGTGGAGGAAAAAAATAATAATTATAGATTTCCAATGAATTTATTCGGGCCCCGAAAAAAAAAATCCAACCGTTATTCACAGTGAAAAAAAATAAAGAAAGAAAGGGGTTCATTTTCTTGAGTGACATAGGGTTAGGTTTTCATTTCACTTTTCATAACTCAGGCTTGTATTTTCTTAAGATTACATACACGATGTTGTGAGACAGTTTTCTTCAAAAAGGATATACGACTTTAAGAGCTGAACAACTCTCCTTGTTTCTCCCTGTCTCATCCTCGCTGGACTTCGTCAGTCCGGCGAGTGATCATGAATTTGCCTTATTCACTCAACCATGGGACGCACCATGGTTGAGTGAATAAGGCTCTAGATTTGTAATTAGAAGGTCTGGGGTTCGAATCCCACCAGGTTTAGTCATACTTGGACATAACGTTTTGCTGACAGAATCCCTCTTATAATGACCCAGGTGTAGAAATGGGTACGTCCTCACGGTGATTGGGCAATATTAATGACTGAACCCTCTAAGAAAGCAGCGTTTACAATGAAGAGGCCACCCTGAGGCATGAAGGAGCATCATTATTATTGTTATTATTGTTATTATTTACATTATCATTATTATTAGAATTATTATCATTATTATTATTATTATCATTATCATTATTATTATTATTATCAATATATCATTATTATTATCATTATCATTATCATTATTATTATATTACTATTATTATCATTATCATTCATTATCATCAGAACCTACCTCCGTTTAGTGTCCATCCACAGTTTTGTACAACAACGGTCACTGACCTGCATTCTCCTGTCACGATTCCAATTCATCAGATGCACTAATTTGGCACCAAAAAAAAATGCACACATTTCCATTGTTCCTCACGAGCTGAAAGAAACCGGCTGACTCGCATTTGACAACGATTTTGATTTCGTTTGTAACACATCAAAGAATACATCATTTCCTGCCAGCACACGCAAAAAAGAAAAACAAGCATGTCGCCTTCTTTGTCAAATGGAATTATGTCAAAAGCACTGGCTTAGAGTTTGCAAGAAAATCAAAGGCCTTGTAAGAGGGAACTTTGCTCATGTGCAAACGAGAGCGATTAACGGAAACACGTATCGTTCAACATATATGTCTTACAGTGGACGTGTGACAGTTATGCGGGGTTAGGTCTTGTCTTGTGACTTAGAAGAGGTTCGTGGTTCGGAATCCAGCCATGGATTGGCGCTTGGCATCTTGGGTAAGACGCCCGCCCTATTTCCTTCCTTCTGAGGATTAAGGACTGCTCTTCCCCTCACCCCCTTTTAACGTTTTTGTGCTTTCAATATGGATCTAGAGAACCAAATTTACCTGCGAACTTTCATTGACTCTACATTCTTACCCAATAAATCAATCTTTGGATTTTGCTGGATTTAGTAGTTGCCAGATATCAGTCTTTTTACATAAATTCAAGTGATGAAATTCTTGCTGATATTATATCCCTCAGCAGAAAACAAAAACAACAAAGACAAAGACGAAAATTAGATAGGTCTTCAGAAAACGACTTTATCAGGCAGAGAGGTTTTCAGTAGCACACTAGCCCTTGCATTTCAAGCATTTAGTGTCCAATTATTTTTCCCAAAAACAGAATAGCGTAAAATTCTTATCATTTTGATCAAACAATTGAGATTTCGCTGCCTGAATATGCTAGCGATAGCAAAACGGATAATAATGCCCATAGTTCATGAAAATCCTTTAGTTAAGACTGTGCTGTTAAGATTTCTGACTGATTTTTCATGCCTCGCTTCAAGCACTGTGGGCGCAGTGTGTGTTAATGGGCAGACATTTTACTTCTGAACAAAGATGCACAACAAAGCGCTTGAGGTTTTATTTCAAACCGATGACCCGAAACTTAAGTCAAAATGAAAACTAACCCGCTAACAGAATCCCTACGTTTCAGCACAAGCTCTTGTTCGTGAACAAAGTGGTACAGTTGCCAACATCTTTTTTTCCCCATTTTGCTGCTACCGAAGAACAATCTAGCATGAAAAATCTCCCGTCTAGACGTTTGGCTATCGTGTTTTCGTGTGCAGAGCAATTATCTTTCCAGAGTGATTAATCTTGCCAAATGTTAGCTCAATGCAAAAAGGAAACGAAATACTGTAGCCAATCGTGCTTTCCCTCCTATCCAGGCATTGAATGTAACTGAAAAGAAAGATTAAGTGCGACTGGAAAAAGAGAGGCAGAACCAACAGAAAAGTCATTCCAGTCTTCGTTTGTAACCTGGTGAAGATGATATAACTGATATGATCCTTGAATATTAAGCCTCATCGCACAATTCAGAATTGTCGGACGATATAATCATTATGTTGGAATAGATAAATATTTTCAAATCAGGGAATTACGTTTGCATAATTCAATGTTATTTGTGGATGGAGGTTTGCATAACCATTTTTTTTCTACTCATATAAATTGTGTGAAGATCAATTCGATTTGCAGTGAAGAGTATATCATTGTGTGCTTTTTCCACATTCTCATTCTACATAATATATTGCCACCATTTAATCATAAAGCGGTTATAAGACCATTATACCTGAAAAGCACAATACAATTTATGTAGCTACTTTTCCATCATAAGGTGATTCAAAGCGCATTAATGGTGAACTCTCTCTCTCTGCTCTGTTGTGTATAACAAACTTTCTTAATCATTACGGTGCAAGTAGCGCAAACATTCCATTTCTGAGAGGAAATTTTGAAATCCCTCCGGGCAGCTCTGTATGTTTGTCCTTAAAATAGTAAATGACCGATGAATGAGAGCATTATGTATCGTGATATTGCAATATTGTGGAAGAAGACAAATATTTTGAAAGAAAGATATTATTCAGAGGGGTGGAGGTTCAGGGGTGAGTCTCTTCAACTTGTTTCCCTCTACAAATTAAATGTGTTAAGATCGCAAATACTGATCTGTAGATTAACAAACACGTCGGAAAATATACGCCTTGTCCGCCTTGGACTTCTTAACTTAATAATGTCGGAATTTCGGAGCTTGGGTATTTGTTCTATGTTAATTGTGTCACTGCCGGCAATCAGGGACAGCCCGGAAAGCAGTAGATGACAGGTTCGAGTCCCACTGGTTCCTTTTCATTCCCCGACATGTCTGTAAATTCTTAGATTAGCTGTTGCGATCTTAACCAATTTAATTTGTAGAGGGAGACAAACTGAAAAAAAAAACTCACACCTCAACAAATATCCTGTCGTGTCGTTCGCCGTCGTTATTGTTAAGTAATGTCATTTATAGTTTGGACAATCAGAGTTATAAAAGACGAGAGCTTGAGCGCGATTGGGATTTACATAAACCTCTCCTGTAAGACATAAAGTTGGTTACCCTCTTTGCAAAGCATCTATAGTTTTGTTTTGTATTTCTTTGCTTTATACCTTTGTTTGCAAATACAGAGGAGTTGGCTATTTAAAGCCCTGTGAGCTCATAATTTAGAATTCGTGTGACAAGAGCTATACATTGAATTACAATACTCATAACATACATACACAGGTACACAGATACATAATTATAGACACTTCGTCGCAAGACACTTATCTTTACTGGACCTCTATTCCAATCGTTAACGCAACAAAATATGTGATTAAAGTTCTTAAAGAAACACTGTACATGCAGTTAGTTGTATAATGACACTCACCTTCACATTCCTTAAGAACAGAAACAAGATTTAGCTCATAAAAAGACTGTGATATCGGATAGCTGGTAAATCAATATCAATTCATCTGCGATATAGATTATGTCGCTTATTCACTAGGTTGATGAAATACTCAAACACTCAGTGAATTTTGTTTAAAAAGATTTTTCTTAAATCAAACATTCATCATAAACTGCCTGAATATTCTTCTCTCCTCTCTTCCAAATGCCTCAGGAAGCAAAGTAGCTCCTTCCAAGACATATATATTATCGTCACCTGCCCCTGCATGGTCTGATAGCATAATGGACTTTTTACGTGTGTATCTAATACAAATTTCCAAACCGTTTCCCAATCAAACTTTATCTTTTATCACTAAATTATTTACACCTTAACACTGATGCTTTCTATAAATATGATGATAATCTTTTAGAAGCAGAAATTCAAATGTTGGGTGTCTGTAAACTGTTTCATTATTATTTCATAGGGTAATTATTTCAGTGAAGCAATTATCATTAAAAGGTAGTGACCTCGTATTCATGTGAAAACCTTATATATTTGTTATGCGAGTTCAAATAATTGAAAGCATTTCACTGTTGAAAATGCACCGCAAGTTTTTGCTTTGTCTCGTTAACATATCTTTTGCAGGAATCAATTCTGAAAATTGTGTGTCATACTGCGATGTTGCAATGCGTACTTAAATCAGATTAAAGGTAGGCCATTTGCAGTCTCGAAATATCAAATCAAAATCTACTTCCGCTTATTTTTAATTACAATATAGTAATATTCATTACATCATTAAGACGTGCTTAAGAACTTCCCTTACATTTTTTTAATACTAATCGACCAATGAAGTTTGCAAGTCCGACTCTCTGTATCCCAAACAATCTCCTCAATGTACATGATGTATGAGAAAAGTGACTATGATAAGGCATTAATCAAGCATGCACTTTATAATGAATGTGAGTTGAACATGTTTACAGTAAGTAAGACTATATGATCAACAAAAAAGACGGACAATGGTACCATCTTCCTCTTTCACAAGAATAATGTGTAAACAAAACACGCCTGACAACAGCGGCAAAAGGTGGATTATCTAAAGGTGAAAAGTCACCTTTGTTCTTTTTCAAAAACAATATCTGTTTGACAAAAGAAATGTCTAAAATGATATACATTAAAACCACGACTTTGATTTCTTGATGATAACTCAGGCATATCAGAACAGTAAACGAAGTCTATGACAAATCAAAGTTGTATTGATTACCCTCCGTCATTTATCATTAACCTGAACCTTATCACAATCTTATGCGTATAATAGAGATGATGGTTGATTCTTGTCTTTTTGTCTTAGCGGCAATGTCCACTATAGAGAGGATTTCACTGGCCGTCTTCAAGATAAGCTTTTGTAATCTCAAGAGATGTTGCAACGTAGTCATTTTAAACAGAATTAACTCGTTAACAGTAATATTGAAGTGTAAGGACTGACAGAGACGGACAGAAAAGGAAATTTAAGACAGAATGTACCGTGTTGCTTGCTACTTTGCGTCACCATGGAAACCTTTCTGACCGTTTTGAGTGCATGACACGGTAATTGCTAACGTGTGACCATTCCTCGTACCAGTTGATGTTGTTTTCCATATGTGTTTTTTGTGTTATATCCGTGTGACCACGCCCCATTAGAAGAAGCAGGAGTTTAAGGCCGAGGTGGTCCAAGCTCTCATCATAGTTCGCAAAGTCATCGAGAAGTATGACGAAGAAATTGCCGCTCTGAGGAAAAAACGGGTGAGTTGTGTAAAATTGTTTCTTCTTCGAGTTTTACGTGTCGGTAATGTTAATTACACGAATAAATATATGAAGGGTTTGCTTGCAAAAACTGATAAGTCCATTTTTGAAGATTTTGAAGTGCGATCTCTGTCATAAAGTTCAAAATAATACCTTTTGAATTATATATTGGTCACTACATATAATGGTATATTTTTTAAGTTATGGTCAAAAGAAGCAAAAATTTTCTTATTGTTATCTTTATTTTTCTTGACCTTTAATCGCAAATACCTCCATTTGACAAATATGGACTTATCGGTTTTTGCAAACAAACTATTCATATTCATGCATATATTTCTATTGTGTTTAATGCACTGTCCATTTCAGCTGGATGAAATTCAAATTGACACATTTACCGCTTTGTATCATGCATTTTTTGATGGAAATGAAAGAATTATTGAATTGCATTAGACGAATAAATACGAAAATTGCACTCTGATAAACATTTTACGTAATGTAACGTAAACTATATCGATAATCGACACGAACAATTTTTTTTGTTCTTCAATTGTTTCCTCGTACATATTCGAAATATCCCGAGAGCGACTGTTGTACGCGGGACGTCATTGCAACATTAACCTCTGTACAAGGAAGTTTTAGCAAAATATGAAATATATGATTGAACTTCCATCCCTTTCCTTTTCAAAAAAAAAAGACAAATTTAAATGAGCTAACGTAAGGGGTTTTTCTTTCTTTATTTGTTTGTTTGTTCATTTGTTTGTTTGTTTGTGCTTGTTCGTTTGTTTGTTTGTTTGTTTTACTGAAGTCTAATGTATCAATCCGACGGGGAGGGGGTGTATCAGTCTTACTTGCACATCATGAGGGTATTCTTGTAATTTACAGCATCACAGACGACTGAAGACTATTACCTAGAATCCGGCATTTTTCGGGAGTGGTGGACCGTGCTCCATGCGTGTACAAAAACACTTTTTTAAGATGGCCAGTTGACGCTCTCATTGTTCTTACATCATGTACGTAAATAAACGTTCTCTCTTCGAGTATAAATTCCAGTGCATTCTTTGTTTCCACGTTAAAGGCTGAAAGGCGAGAAGAACAGAAGTTGTGGCTCGAAAGAATCACGAGGCACGAAGAAGAGCGCCGCAAGCGGCAGCAGGAAGAGAACAAGCGGCTGAAAGAAATGGCAGAACAGAAGAAGAAGGAACGCGAGGAGAGACGCCGCGCCATGCAGAACCCCAACGCCTATAAGAATGTCATGCAGGTTTGATTTTTGTACACTTCACAGTCAGGGTAAGCGGAACTAAAGGGTTTAGGGGCACTGCAGTCCCATCCCCCCCCCCCCATGTTTTGGGGTATTGGGAAAGAAAATTGGATTTTAAAAAAAGTAAATCGTAAAAAATCTCGACAACAACAACACAAAAATCACAACACCCACGACTTTCCGAAAGTTACATCCTCAGATTCTTCCATACGGGGAAGGGGGTGGGGATGGGGGGGGGGGGGGGTTAAGGAATACCATTGATCTTGTTGACATCTGACACCCCCCCCCCCCGTCTCCCTCCACCCTGAAAAAAAAAAAACCCGTTCCGCTGCCTCTGCGTCAGACACTGAAGAAGAATTGGGAGAACATGAGAAACTGGCAAGATGAATACAATGTTCAGAGCATAAAGTTTGATCAATGAATTTAGCAAAAATATCAACACTTTTATTTAGTGAATTCCTGATGACGAATGCATTCGATTCGTCGTGTTAAATGTGTAAGATGATTTATCACAAGAGACACAAGCGGCTCAACAAACGTGCCAAATGTAATGAATACAATACTATTATGAGTAAAAAGTATTTGTTCGGCAGCCTGGGTGTTAATTTATTTGAACTTTTAAGATGACGAAGGACAATGATTAATTCACTGACTGTCTCTCTCCGCAGGACGAGCGTGTTCGATTTGCCCGCATGACGACCGAGGAGCTCGCCCGAGAGAAGGAAGAGACGCTGGCGAAGAGGGCGCCAGCCCTCGACCCCGACGCGATGACCTCGGACGACGCCATGCGCGAGATCGCCCGCGACTTGCACGCCAAGATCCTAAAGGCCTTCGGCAGCCTCTTCGATCTCCAGGAGAAGGAGAAGAGGCAGAAATATGACGTAAGCAAAGTTCAAAGGTTCCAAGCAATAAGTTGCAGATACCACAACAGAATATAACCACCAGAAATCACAAGGCATTGACTGTCAATATAGAATGTCACGTCTAGCAATTAAATCACCAAAACGTGCGTATTTTTTCTTGTTTACACCACACTCATCTTGTTAACTACTGTTATATCGCTCTCTGACCATTTATCGGTCCTAAAACCAAAGTCAGTGAAATGGTTTCCCATATTTCTGCAGAAAAAGAGGATTTAAGTGGTGTTTCTTTATGGATGTGACCGTCCAGGTATGATTGAAGTGTTCAAAATTTTGCATGATATGGAAGATTTTGATTCCTCTCTTTTCTGATCAAGTTACACGCGGTCATAAGTTTAAGTTATATAAGGGAAGGTGTCGAACTGGTAGGAGATTATACTCTTTCAGCCAGAGAGTAGTAAATACTTAGAATAGCCTATGTGCGGAGGCTGTCGAGGCAACATCAGTTAACGCCTTCAAGTCTCAACTCAATGATCATTGGAAATAAAAGTATAACAAATTTAATCCAGATTGCATAAATTGACCACTCCGTTGATACATCATATGGAACTTCCAAGGCTCAGAATTGGATCGCATTCCTTTGAATGACCCTTTACAGGTCTTTGACGTTTAATTGGGCGTCATCATAGGTAATTCATGTAGTTCAGGTAATTTATGATAAAAGTTAATAACTTTGCAAGATTAACATTGTGGGAAGCGTGACTTAACTTCCACCTCCATTATTGAAAGCGTGAATTAAGATGAAAATTATTATATAGCAATGGACAAACGTGATATCTCAACAAAACTTTTCATTCCATTTTATTGAATATGTTTCCACACAAATCATACAGTGTTGTATTTACAACATCCATCCACGACAATGTAAAGTCACACATTAATTCTAACCAAAATAAGTTCACTTGTATTTAAAGAGATTGCTTCCTAAAGGCGCTAAATCCATCTAGCGCCTTTTGGAAGCAAGCTCAAAAAACCCCCAACTTTTGTATAATCGTTTTTTTTTTTCGAATAATGATTTCCATTGCAGATCAATGAGCTGACTACACGCATTGCCGCTCTGCAGAATGCCAAGTAAGCAATGATAGGGATTTGATTCAGTGTTCTCATCCCATATGTACAGAAATATTTCACCGATCCTTCGTTAACGAATCGATGTCAACTGCATCAGATGTTAATCTTTTCGTTTAAGAAAGTTATGAAAAAAAGCATTTGTGCATACATATATAATATATGATTATATTCCTACATATTGCCTGGAAAGCTGCTCCTACACTGCACTTGTGATTGAATCTGTGAAACATGGATAGATTTTTACGTAGTTTATTAGATCAATAATTCAACACAAAATTTCATAGAATGTTGTTCTTCCTTATGATACTTTGGGGCATAGGAATGATACAGACACATATACGTGCATGCAAACATATTACACACAAACACACACACACACACACACACACACACCCATATGTGGTTATTTTAATGTACATTTTATATGTATGATATATGATATATATATATATATATATATATATATATATATATATAAATAATCCCATTATAATAGCTTTGATTGAATACGAAATGTATGCGTTTAACTTTCAGGTGAATGGCATATACTGCTTTGAGAATGTGTTTGTTTGGGTAATGGGTGTTCAGAACTCTAATTCCTTTGATTATCACTGTAATTTCTGTTATATGCTAGAAACTGCTATTGTATGAATTTTTATCCTTATGTTTTTTCTATCAGGTTGAAAGCCACAGGACATGCTGACGGAAAGATTGGAAAAATAGCCATCCCATTTGGTGATGTGGCGGAACAAGTAAGATTACGAAATGTGTCAAGTCCTCAGAATATAAGGATTTTTGATATTGTTTCTGTTTTTCTTTTAACAATTCCTGTTTGATTTTGTAAATTGAAAAAAAAAATATTTAAAAAAATCAGTTTCTTCTTGACACAAAGTTCTTCGTTATAATAAAACGCACACCATTGTGACGTCGGATTGAGTCAGGTGTTTAATCATTAGTTAGAGTGGTTTACAGGGTTTATAAATGACTGGTCAAACCCCTGTGGAGATGCTGGAGGAAATAAGTGTAATGCGTCGCCGGTTTCCATGCAAGACGTGCAAAGAGTAGGCCTATATGTCTTGCTGAAATATTATCTGTAAGCTTCACAAACTTCCGTCATTCTTTAACGAAGTTTACATGAATTTGAATAGTATGTATATGATCATTCTTAGACTCAGGGTAAGAAGAAAAACCCCAACAACAACAAAAATGTCCGGCGATGATAAACCACAGACGTCAACCATTCGTACTCCCTAACTATCGAAATTTTATACCGTTACGGTAGTTCAAACGATAGCATTGTATACCTAGCAAAATTAGTGCTACACATGTTATGCGCATTGTTGATTTTAAAGAGCTGTGGACTCTGTTGCATAAAAGATGAGATCAAACATGAGTCAGAAAACCAAACATATCATTAAAATCTTTAAATACTGTGTTCTGATTGGCTGATAGGCCTACCTGACTTCAATGTTGTTTACCTGCTTATATTGGTTGCATTTTGATGCAATACTCCTCTCAGCTCCACCAAGAGAGTAAAGTGACATGCTAGTCAACAATTTATTAAACAAACGAAGTCACCTCGATCTTCTCGTTTTTTTTTCTCTCACAGGAGGCTGCTGCCGACTAAAACCCGCCCACCCCCGTGACGTCATGTCTGGACTGATACCGTATCGACTGATCATTGGCCACTTGTCGTCTGCAGCTATAGCATGGATAATAATGAGTTGTTGTCGTCTGCTAAATGAGAAAGATGAAAATGTCTCAACTGTGATGAAAGCTGTCACTTAGCAGCCCAAAGTTTTTTAGGGCCGGCACCGACCGATTTCAGGCAATAATTTGTCATCGTCATTGCTCCGCTTATAACTAACACAAAGACAACAAACTTGATTGATAGGATTATTCTATGTTGTTAATAATAGTGTAGCATGACTATATTATTGATTTATATTGTTATTAATACGAAGCATTTTATTGAGATTGTCATAGTTATCTAGTTAGTATTATTAGTTTTCATTTTAGTTAATCTAGTTGATTTTGTTGCGGCCATCAAGAAGAGCACAATGGTACTATGATACTCTGTCTTTATGCCAAACTCTCTGGGGTAAAAATACCTCACAATTTCGTTCTCTGTGGGGCACATTTTACGGGTGATAAATTACAAATAAATACTGAGCTACACGAAAATATTTGAAATTTCGTCTGTGTCGAGGAACGTAAAGTCCTGACCCGAGCCCAGAGTAATGAGCTTTTGGCATCAATGTATATAATCTTGCTTCAAGTTAGGTATCTCTTTGTTTACTACGATACTCCTGTAAATGTTATGTTAATATTATTCATTTATGGAAATGTACAGCTAATTCTACGATACCATCTTTTTTTGTTGTTGATTTATTTGTAGTCTTGCTATTCCACTTTCTTAGCATGCTGCTACTATTATAACAGGGATAAAATTCTGTCCATTTTATGTTATGTGTAGAGCACTGTGACGACTGAATAAGGTGTGTTTTCAGTAATGTGCTTAGGTTAAAGAGGAACCGAAAGAAAACTGTGACATGGAAAAAAAAACTATTGTTGACTGTTAGTGCAGAGGATACTTATTATTATATTTTGGATCAAAAATTTGTCTTCCATTGATTGGTTAAAAGAGCTTCACGTGATTATAGGTATTTTGAACTATTTCAGAGTGTTGGTGTGTTTGACACTCCATGAAGTACTATTTGCAAAATGACGTCACTTTTATGACGACATTTTGCAAATAGTATACTATTTGCAAAATGATGTCACAATCACCCTTCTTTTCATAGTTACAATCAAGTGTACCCGTCCGCGTCCGGTCCCGAACTCTAGTGTTCAGGTTTGCAGCGGCCATACGAGCGCTTGGATACATGCGACGGGCAACTCTGGCGGTGCCACGGCTCCTACGTTTTTCAATTTCCGATCTTTCGCACTGTTGCGTACTGCAGGCGCTGCGCTGCTGCCGCAGTGCGGCTAAACCTAGGGCCTATATAAAATGATTTTCACTTTTTATTCAAATTTTTGATCCAAAATATAAAACAAATATACTTTGCCTAGTTTCGAGTTTCTTGTTAAAACTATGGGCAGAGGTGACTCCAAACTAGTACTATTCACTGAGGGGCGCAGCCCCGAAGTGAATAGTACTAGTTTGGAGTCACCTCTGCCCATAGTTTTAACAAGAAACTCTCAAGGCCAAGTATATTTGTATATTATAATTACATTTTTGTACCATAAGCTGTTGGCGGGGAACGGTGGAAGTGAATATGTATCTAGTGGAATCGTTTGAAACTGTGACTCGATACTATTTCAGTGCTCAACCATGCTAAAGATTAGGAGAGAGCGACAGTGAACTTTTATTTTTCAATTTATTTTGATCACTTAGGGTTATGTAGAGTGAACTTTAAAAAAACGTGAACATTTTTGTGGCTTTTATTTCGCTCTATTTATTTCTTTATATTTTCATTTTCAAAAGATAGTGGTTTCTGATGTATAAAGACTGAAATACTTTAACATGATAAGCTAACACCTGCAGACTTTCACGTCAGGAAACCTCCATTTTTTAGTGCCCAGCACAAAACCATGTCTCAAGGCTTAACTTGTTAGATGATCAAGTTGTTTTGCTTGTTTAACTAGGGCTTGCTAGCCAGTACACCTGAAAGTACTAGTGGCCTGGCAAATTTGTCAAATGTTTTCAAACCCTGTTCATCAAACCTGAAAGCAAATTTTCTTGATGTACACTTGATCAAATGGAGCATCACGATACCGTTATAGTCTAACTCACAGGATGTATACCCTCATTGGACATTGCTCTGCTGGGAAGTCTTGATTAAATAATTATCATTACCCTAATATTGCTTAGTGTCGATTTATATACCCGGGTCCAGGGGGACATTCCGGGTGAAAAACATTTCGTACAAAGCATTAAGCATCCTCTGGGCATCCGGACTCCAGACCTCGCACTGCAGAAAGTGCACAACCGCCCTCATCATGTGTCATTTTTTTTTCTTGAAGAAAGTATCTTCGTTTGTCTTAGAGGTCACGCATGGTCAATACAGTATGTGGCAGTGCGCATTATGTTTATGTACACTGAATGTCCGTGAAATGAACGCAGCTAATCAATACCGGTATTTATTTAGAAAATTACACTCAGAAATCCACGTACTCTGGCATTAATAAGACTTCAGCTAAGCTTCTTGAACCTATTAGGCTGTGGTTAACCCAAAGGTGAACACTTCATCTTGCCTGCTAAAGAGATAATACACCTATTCCCATCTCAACGCTCTTTTTCCGTGCATTGAATGGAGTCGGAGTTCTTATCCTTCATCAAATCGGTACAAAAGTAAATTCAGTATATTTGTTGTTCACTCATTGCGAGGTGTTTTTATAACCAGTTGCCTACGGGGCATTGGGTATGTCTTGTATTAGCCAACTATATTAGGCCAACCACACTATTTCGGAGGCGACTGGTTAAAGGGACTGTACAGTACTGGTTGAGGTAAGGGATTCATGTTTTGAACATTTCTAAGTGAGATAATGAGAAACCTCTTATGAAATATGAAAGAGCATGTAATTTTAAGAAGGATTCAACGCTTATTTGATGAAAATTGGTTTTGAAATGGCTGAGATATCCAAAAAAGTGATAATGATAAAAGGCGACATGCCCCAACTGTATTAGGATCTCTTTGTTTCACCTTGTTTTTGGATGTCTCAGCCATTTCAAAACCGATTTTCATCAAATAAACTTTGGATATATACCTTTTAGAATTGCATGCTCTTTGACATCTCATAGAGTGGTTTCTGACTATCTCGCAAAATGTTAAAAGCTACCTCACCTCGACCAGAACTGTACACACCCTTTAAGTACAATGTGTTTTATTGTGACGTCATATCCGATGTGACAGGTGCGCCATGTACATGTGGGTAAGTGTCAAGACTGGTCATTCAGGGCTGTGGATAAAGTGACGGTGATGGACGTGGGTATAGAGGCGGGCAGAGACCGGGAATATACTCGTGGAGTTCGTCGCATATCGGCAGCTAGTCGAGATCAAGTGATTGAATGGTTGTCGCAGTGTATAGCATCATATTATGATATTTCTTTCCCCATAGAAGTATACAATGTTGTAATACCCGTGCGATGGAATGAACTATATATTGTGTCTAGCCTGATAGAAATCGAAGGAACATCCGTGCAACAAGCAAAATACAGAAGGTAAAATCCTGGCTGTCTTCTCCAGACTGACATGCACAGAATGTCAACTGACCTCTCACGAGTTTTGTACATCCGATAAAAAAAAAAGAGGATTGTCCTAAATATCCCTAAAACCAATAAAATTCCCCTTCATCCTCTTTTTTGGAGTTTCATCAAGTCTCTTTCTGTGTGACTGCTTTCTAAAGTATGCATGAGTGTCCGGGTCCGTCCAAAGGTCCAGATCATAAGCCCACCACGTTACATGTAAGAGTTATGTCCGCAACGTATCCTGTCATGCAAGTAAAAATTGAGTTTTAAGCTAGTAATTGGTGACAAGCAGTATCAAGTCTACAAATTGTTGACACGGACGCACACGCACACTAAACAGAACTAAGACACCTCACCGACAACGTGTAATCTGTCAGTTACGTTATGTTTTGTTTGTTATAGTAAAGTCTACACCTGTGTGTTGATTTTGTAATATGTTGTTTGTTCACGGGCACGCGAGTTCGTCCGAGTGTTCGTCGTGTGCACTGAGACGCGCTTGTTTACACGCATGCCATTATGATACAGTGTATTTACAGGCGTGTACGCGCGAGAGATACTAAAATCATGGACACAATCTAAAACGGCAAAGAAATGTCGATTTGAAATGTACCTCTATTTATTGGAAATACATCTTCGAGTGCATATGAAGGTTAACTTTCATTATCATTACTTTGTAAAACAAACATTGAAAACAACGAAGCAGAATGCGCGTTTAAAATATAGCGTTTTGGTTAATGATCTTTGCTAAAGAAAATCCATTATGTAATTCAATTACGCAATCGTTTTCTGTCTAGCCTCCCATACCAAAGTCTTGACTGATCGTACGATCAACGTCATTACACTGAAAAACATCCTTGCTAATATATATACGAACGTTTACGCAGTCATCCTCTGATTCTTTAAGGGAAGTGAGTACAGAGAAAATTGCTCTCATATTGAAAATTCGGCAAACAGTGCTTTTTCGCATTTTCCAAGTTCCGTTCTTGGGGGCGCTATTGAAAGAGAGCAGAACTCTCCTGCTATGTAATGTACTCGATGGACTACGCAAATTGGGTTTTAACTCAACCAATCTCCTTTAAGTTTATGAAAAATATTACTATAACAAGTGAACCTCCGTGGAGATGGGTCATTTTCATAAACAGCAGCGCATTGATTTTGAACGAAATTTTGATCATTTCGACCATACATCAATTAGCGTTGTTCATCTTATCAAGCATTCAACAGTTACTAGTAGTAGACAGTGACGGCTTAAGGGCATCTTTGATATCTCAACTATTAGCTGAGCGAAGACATTATAATTTCTGCCAAGAGTTATATTTTTTATATTGAAGGCTAACGACGCATGGTTAATCTTTCGCACGTAAAAAAATTTTCCTCACCCCCCCCCCCTCCCGCTCAACTTTGTTGGGAATGTCAACCATAGAAAATGCTTTTCGGTGTTATATGCTATACACGGGTGCAATTATCGTAACATCATATTATACTGCGCAATATAGTGTAATCGTGTGATTAGCATCATGGCGTTTGTATAATTGTGATAAAATCACATGCTTCTGTACAAGCTTGAAAATTGAAATCCGGACAGTCAAAGACTGCTCCAGTAAAACTGTGAGGCGATGGCCATTGCTTCAGGTCATGAGATGAAGTTTCGATTTCATTCACACCAAGATCGTAGAGGTGGTGATACAGCTAATGGCTCGTCGACGTCGTCTAAAAGAAAGTCCTACAGTATGAACAAATGAAAATTTTAAATAGTGCATGAAATATATATATATATATATATATATATATGCATATATATAATATATGTATATACATATATATGTACATAATGTATATGAATTATGACATATATGTACATTATTATCACTGTACATTGATTATACGACTTATAGATACATTTACAAGCATAAGATAAAAATATGATGCCATATCATAATGATGATAATAATGTTGAAAACAACTACTATTATAGCAATGTTAACCTTTATTGAATTGATTAAGTGCTCGGCAGCTAGAAAGATTAAGTGAAAGTCGAATTTGGAACTCTTCGGAGACAAATCGGAAGAATACTTACACTTCGTCTTCGTAATTCTTGGCTGGTGCCATAGCGGTGATGAGTCTGAGCTTCTCTGATCCCTGGGACACAGGCAAATGCAAAAACCAAACAAACAAACAAACAAATACATGAATAAACGGTTACAGCTCGTTCTTCCGAAGGTTCGTTATTCCGAAGGCTCTTTAATCCTAAGATTCGTTATTCCGAGGGTTCGTTGTTCCGAATTTCATTTTCGGATTGACCAATCTTCGGAATAACGAACCTTCGGAATAACGCCACGAATTTGATTAACGAACCTGTATAGGTATATAGGGAATTTGCGTGTTTCGGATTAACGACCCTTCGGAATAACGAACCTTCGGAATAGCGAACCTTCGGAATAACGAACAGCACCCGAATAAACAAATATGGTCGTCATTGAAAGTCTGATATCAGATCAGCATACGTTTACAGGAAGCTGGAAATGATTCAAACAAAGCAAACAACATAATATACGCCTACACTAAACCTAACTAGCGATTCTTTACAACTCTGGCGTAAAACAATTTCTGTTCAATAGGAAGAGTTGTCTGGTAACAAGACAAGGAATTACTGACAATTATCTGAAACAACAACAACCGATAATGCAACAGCAATAAAAAAAATTATTACACAATATACTCAGTGGTGCACAATGCAATAATACAAAATGCAATATTTATGATTACGAAACTATGAACAAACTTACATCGAGGGCGCCCTTCATATGACTCTTGAAAGTCTCCTGGGCTTCTTCCAGTGTGACGTCAATAAGTTTCTTTCCTTCCACCATCAAGATCTGATCACCTTTAAAGATTGTACCTGAGAGGCAGTCAAGGAAATAATAGAATGTAAGCAATTATGACAGCCAGTTAGAAACCGCTAATAATACCCATATGAAGATTTTACCTGAGATAGTATTGAAATAGATTGAATCGATACAAAACTTTAAACCAGGATAGGTGCTCGTTGTAACGTAGTGCAGTGTATAGGCTTCCTAGAAAAACACATGCACTACGTCTTCAAGAGACATTATTGTGTGTTCCCATATACACTATGGTATGCTTTATATGCAATAAAAAAATCAATACTTTTTACTACAGAAATAATCGTCAAAAGGATCATAAGTCTTATAGCGACATGCCACTCCAATGTTTTAAAACATCGAGCAGTTTATTAAGACTTATTGACAAATTGCCCTGAATCGAGGTTAATATTTACGTCTATGTTGGTCAATTTCTCAATCAGTTGCAATAATAACAGCAAGACGTAAGAATTTCATCAAATGAGAACTTCGTTCGTTTGATTATAATTTACGGTAGTAAATAAACAAGAGCGGTATTATAATATTATAAAGTAAGTAAATACATAATATGTAAAAATCAAGCTTTCAGTGTAATCGCCATTAAAGTGAAATGGGAATGATAGTCACATTGTAATATAGGCATGACCCTCAACACCACACGACGCACATGAACAAAATAAAGGCGGTGTACCATTTCTGAAGGCCGCACCCTCTTCCATGATCTCTGCGATCACTATCTTGCCCATTAGGGGTGTACCGGCGCCCCCCTCGAGGAACATCTCCAGCGGACCGTCCTTGACAATCTCCACGGAACGCAGCTCTCGTCCGTCTATCTGCCTCGTGGTGAACTTAATTGTGCAATGGAACGAAACAGGGGATTATAATATAACAGTGACTGACAGCGCGATGCTCTATCACTTGATTCTTCATGCCCTGTCAGAATTGACATGTCATAATGATCAAGCTTAATGGGTGAATGACTCACGTTACATTTTGCGATATTATGTGCAAAGAACTTTGGAGGCTCCTCATGGTTTCCTCTCTACCATATTTCGAAAAGTGCATGTATTAGAGTGCATATCAACACAATTAATATCCAATCAAATATATTCAAGATAACTATGGGGGGATTTTCATCCTTTGAGGAATTGTTGACAATTTTGAACAACATTGCTTCATACGTTCTCCCAGGGACATCAACTAGACTAAAAAAAAGATACACACACACAAAAAAAGTCAGACAAAATTGATGCATACATAATGATAATAGAAAAAAAGAATAGGGGCAAGAAATGAGGAGGCTAATAAAAGAGATTTATCTGGAAGCTGAATGAAGACTAGAAGTAGGAGGAGGAGGAAACGGGGGTAGAGAGTTGGAGGAGAAGAAGGGGAAGGAAGGAGAAGAAGGAGGAGGACGAGGAGAAGAACAAGAAGGAGAAAGAGATGAAGAAGAGAATATGAGCTCGACCCACCATAGTGTAGGGATCCTTGGTCCACCATTCCGGTAAGTTCTCATCTTCTTTAGATTTCACGGGCGGTTTCTCAGGTTTCTCGGATTTCTCGGGTTTCTCGGGTTTCTGAGTTTAATTCACATGAAAAAATGTATAAATCTGTGTATAGTTTGACCACAGAATGTATACAACTATAGAAGACCTTTTTTCACAGGTGTATCTCGCCAGGAGCCATTACGTTGAATATACGGAAGGCGGGAGATGTGCTTAATTTCAAGCTAAATGCAAAACAAAAACAAAAACAAGAGAGTTCTGATTCGTCAAACCTTGACTTTGTCTTGGTAATAAACTTGGTCACTCCATTCAGCTTATTACATTTTTTTCTGGCATAGTCACTTGAATCACCTTCTTTCTTCAAAACTAATTTCATAATCTAGATGAAACAATGCATAGTCACTTGAATTAACTTCCGTGAAAAAATTGCACAGCCTTATAAGATTTAACTATCATGAGAGATGCGTATGTAAATAAAACAAACACAACAGAAATACAGCCTTACAGTTTGAAATCGCCCTATAGTCAGGAACAAAGTACCAGCAATATCAATGTCTGAGACGAAAGTACAAGACGTAGAGTCTTTTTTTTTTTTCTCTAAATTTATTCGTTTTCTTTTCGATGAATCAAACATAATAGCAATTACGTGTATGGTTATGGTAACCACATCACATTTTTTCATTCAGAAAATCAAATTATCATCATTATTCTGCTTGGACGGCCTATACTGAGGGTAGATAGTTTGTGTTCCTTGAATTCTAAGTTGAAAATTAAAGCTTAGTCGTCATATTTCTGTTATGAGTAAGGAAAGGAAACTCAATTAAGGTGTTCAATGATACAACAGGTAGTATAAGAGATACGGTTAATAAAAAATATATGTCATTGATGCCAGTGATGATTGTTAGCGGTTGAACAGAATGATAAAAACCGTTTCAAGCAGCCACTCGCATCTGAATATTAAAAGATAATAATTGGATTAACATGTTATTGCAAAACCAAATTTCGGTTCATCATATCAGGAAGCCATTTGCATGCACAACACATGAAAATTAAAATGATTAAAATAAGTTTACGTATATGTTGGGCACAGATTGTATAGCGGTAAAGCTTTTGTCAGGGTATATAGCGATTTTAAAATCTGTGCAAGCTCTCATGTTGAAGGCGTTTTACGGACATACCTGCAATTTTTATAGAGGGAATTTACCGTCATTCCTTGCAAACCACTCAGCACTACCTGACTGCATTGCATCTTCGATAGTCCCCTGACGTTTTTCCTCAGTTAGTAATTCAGACACTTTGAAACGAACTGAAGAGGTAATGCGGTTTTAACCAACACTAAACAAATGACTCTTCTTCACTAGATTATTCACCATCAGTAAGGTGGTTTCACATAATTCATATGCAGATGGTATTTTGAAGTGGCGATTTTGACAAGGTTTAAGCGGGGATGAAAGAAGCACTGACCACTAACTGCCTTCTGCTGCCATAAAGGGGAGGATGATATGAGTGGTGGGGAGGACTTTATCATTCTGTTCGCCCACTTACAGTATCATCATCACTGATTGGTTTGTAAAATGACCAATGAGAGCCAACCTCCAAACCGCTGGGGACGTCTTTACTCGCAGACACCCACTCCGCGTTTCTAGCAGTCTCCGGTTCATCCTTCGTGGGCTGGTATTGGGGAGTTATTTGTATGGCGTCTTCCTGTAATCAGAATCCATAGGATACTAATTTAATAATACTTTCTACTTTCTGAGCTAGCAGCTTTATTGAATGTGACCTCCATCCTCTGTGATTATATTCTTTATAGAATGGTTATAGTTTCAGCTATTGCATTGTCACTCTTTTATCTTATGTTTTGGCTTGTTTTAGGGTGAATCTTTTAACTTAAGGGTCATTTTCATTTGCTTGCTGCCATCAAATAAAAAGGAATATATCAATTGCAACGTACACAGCATGAGGGGGGGGGGTCTGGGACATTTACCCTCCCTTTGGAAATTTCAGATTTTAATGACAGAGAAAGGCAACTCGAATTTAAAAAATGGCGCAGAAACTTGTTCAAAGTTCTTCCGAGATAATTATGAATTTTACACGACAATAATAAACGGAAATTGCGGAAATTCATGGCATGGCAAAGCTGGGGCATTCATTGTATCCCCACAAGAAATAAATTACACAGACACTGCCCTGCAAGTACGTTATGTCTTTTTAAGCTTTGACTTTCCATGCAAATAGGGCATTTAAAACATTGAAATTGCTTGCAGACTAGTCATATGGCATCTAGACAAAGAATATAGAGAAAATTAACATATCAAAATCTCTACAACTCTGTTTCTCAACTCAAAGGAATCTTTAATAGAATTCAAGACGAACTTAAAATCGGTAAGGAAAAACCCCAACAATAACAACAACAACAACAACTTATGGGGTGCGGCATTCGAAAGTAGCCTACATGTATTAAATCAAAGAAATGACTTCTAGATTCTGCGATTATTTTCTGATTTGATCGGAGAGGAGTAACGACGAAACACATTTTGTACACATAGTGTCGCACCTGCCAAGATCGGAGCACGATGTTGAGGTGGGTGCTGCTCTTCAGCGCCACCAGAGCTTCGGCGTGAGAGATGTCCCGGAAACTGGTGTCATTTACTGCAGTTATCTCGTCACCCACCTGTGCATGGCATATGCAAGCATATTTGTGATATTATGTATGCATTTATATACGATTAGAAGAAACGAAATTACTTGATGTTAATCAATCAGTTGAAAACATTATCAGTTAATTGAACAAATATATGAATAAATAGATAAAAGAAAGAATGAATGATTGAATGAATTGATATATTGTAACATACGTGCGAAGAATTAATAAGCGTATTAATAAAGAAACCACAATTATTTTACATAAACGAATACTTTTTACATTTTATATAAACCTCCCCCATCTCCTCCAGATCTTCCTGCTTGTATATACACCCTTCTGTTTGTGTATTCGTCTATTAATTCTAGACTTTCTCGTTTATCTCTTTATAGAGATAATCTAAGTATATTTGATCATTATACTCTGATGTTTTTAAATCTGTCATCGCTTCCACTTCATTGCGTTGACCTCATATTAACACGAGGATCTGCTGACAACTCTATCTCGAGGATCCCAATATAGCTGAGGGGATGTTGACATTGGAGGTTAGTGACTCGCATTAGATAGCAGGAGATGCCTTTACATTTCAGTATTTCAGTATCTATTCCAGTACAGTGACGGGCATGAAAAAAAAAAAATAAACGTTTGACTTCAATGAGTTAGATAAATGTCCCTGGACTAAAAGGAGTCTGCTGGAGACTAGAACAGCTGTTAAATCCCATGGGACTGTCAAGAATTAGTGTTGCATTACAACAATAGACAGCTGCTTGCAGTGTAGGTCTATCTTTCGAAATAGCCCTTTCATTTTAGCCCCGTCATTGCCTGTCGGCAGTCACTCAAACTATGGCATGATATTTTCTGTCGTGACGTCACTGCTCGCGAGTATGCGATGTAACGACTTCAATCCTTAATTTGTGCAGCAGTCACGTGAATACATTGTGACCAATCACTGACTAGAATTTGAGCATATAGACTGTTTAATAAAATAACCTGGAATCCCAGTTTCTCGGCCAGCGTTCCCGGGTTGACCTTGTGGATGAAGATGCCGGGTCGATTCATCCTTCCGCTGCTGATACCACACCCAAGTCTCTCCCCCTCCTCCAGGTTAACGAAGATGGTGCGCTCCGTGGCAACGATGTTGCGGTTGGGGTCGACGGCCGTTGTAGTGGTAGGGCCCTGTTTCTGCATCCGGAAAATGGGTTTGGTTCACTTGGTAGCCATGAAATTCATCAAATTAGTCCTGACAGACACAGATTCATACACTCTCACATAAAATCCACATGAATCCACACAATATACGCATAATCACAATGATTGAGTATAAATTATGCATGTTGCTCATTGCTACTTCACCTCAGCAATGCAAAGCGCAAGCAAGAGGAAAAAAAAGAGCTTTGGTTGTGTACTTACCATTACATTCTTGATTGGCCTCCACATACACACACACACACACACACACACAAACACACACACACTTATTTGGCCATTATAGATTCATACATATATTGTATTTGAAATTTCTCTCTCCTGTGGAAAGAGAGGGAGGGGAGAAAAGAGAAGAAAGAAGAGAAGAAGGAACAGAGCTAAAAAACGAACAATTATGAGACGGAGAGAGAGAGATGTAAAGAGTTTAAACACGCTAATAGGTATAATGAAAAGGACTTACAGTCGTTTCTTTGCCACTCTCCACGAACTGCCACGAGATGGCGCTCTCACTCTTGTCTTTGATGGGCACAAGCCCGATGCCTTGAGGGGAAAAAAAACAAACACGGAAATAAACAAACAAACAAACACGAACATGAAAGCCTTCATCAATGATAAGCTGTTTTTGTCACTTTTCATCTACCATTGTCTCCCATTCTCTCCATTAAAGTCTACTGTCATTTATTTCTATATATTTCGCTCTTTTAATGCGGTGCTTTGAAGGTTAATGTATATAATAAGTGTGTGTGTGTGTGTGTGTAATAATGTGTGTGTGTGTGTGTGTGCGTGTCATATACGCTTCTTATTATCAGTGTATTGAGTTTCTCATTTATATACCCATATAAAATCAATGTGTATGTTTATTATGCATACAAACAAAAATATATTACTTATATCATCAAATCCGATGACTTTACGAAACTTCCTTCTTTTACCATCTGTGCGTTGGTATGAAAAAATGTTGTTAAAATAGTACAATGACCAAAAATAAACAAATAAACAAATAAAGCGAAGTAGACAATTGTTGCACCTTTGTTCGACAGTTGAACGCGTTTATATTTCTTTGCATGGTTCTGTCGGAGATAATCATCGAGGGGTGTTTTGTTTTTTTCTTTCTGGCTTTACACCTACGAATTACTAGCTGCTTAAACTGTAGGTACTAACAGATAGTGTCAAATATTGTAAACTCACTTTTCACTTTCAGAGTCAGCATCTTTTTGAGTTTCATTGCTGCAAACGCTTCGTTGTGTGTTACCATGGAGACGTTAAACCCATTGACCTGCAGTATTTCGTCACCCGGCTAAATTGGGGTGAAATGGGAACGGAATTGCGCAGATACATTTCTAGGTTTAAAATGAAAGACTGACGTTGTTGGGTTTAATAATATTTATATATATATATGGAGTACATTGTATGAAAAGATGTGCATCGACAGGGAGGCGGGAAGGGAAGGAGGATCAGTAAAAGACGTTACATGTATACTGATTTACTGATATTGTACAATCTATAAGGATTTGAGAGGCCTACATCTGTTTTGCATGGCCTACATCCATGACATCTCCACAAGCTTGCCTTTTACACAGTTCTCTCAATTCCAATAATACAAGGATTTTGAACGGATAATTTCATGTATGTATGTTCATTGTATCTCCTTTAGTAACTGTTCAAAAAAAAAAGAAATGTGATATTGGGAAAAACTGATTTGAATGACAACTTTACTGTACCGTTCTGTCATGCTCTTCTCTGTTCCGTTCATTGTTCTCTTTGATCTATTCCACCCACTCTCTAAAAAAAATCGAGTGAAAATGTTCTTTCTCGAAGGAGTGAATAACAATAAAGGGTGAATTTGAATTGAAATTGGAGTGAGTTTTTAGTGAAAATGTTCATTTTCACTCATTTAGAGTGACCACAGGGATCACTCGAAGATTTTTGAGTGATCCCTGAGGTCACTAAAAAATGAGTGAAAACGAACATTTTCACTCTTTTTTTCGGAGAGAGAGAGAGAGAGAGAGCAAGCTATTACACTTAACCTGGTGAGGAGTTACTCTGCAAGAATGTTTGTATTTTTGCTGATCGCCAAACTTATCAATGTTACGTAAAAACCACACTGATAAAAACTGGAAACCCCGAGACCAGTGAAAAGCACCGCTCCTACCTTGATCCCCTTCTGGTCTGCCTGCGAGTCGGGCGTGACCTCAGAGATGTAGAGCCCCACCCCGTGCTCTAGGCCTCCCCGGAACCTAAAGCCAAGGGGGTCCATCCCCCTCCGGGTCATGTGTACCACTCTCGCCTTCTTACTGTTTAATACGAACAAGACCATACAAATAGAAAAGGAAAGCACAATATAAACAGATAGACAAATGCTGTATACACAAACGACTAATCTACTGATCACATACACGAATCAGCAAAGGAGTTTTACCATTAATAGTGGATATAAAGTGATTCAGAATGTGTGCTTTTCCATCATTTGTGAAAAAAAAACATATCGTTATTTAGGTTTATTTGCAAGTTTGTCCTTTCTATTGTTTATCAAAGAATCTTGAATATACACGTTTCTGTAACTGTTCGTTGATTTCTTTTTCTTTTATCTCAAAATCAGAAAATTGTGTAAAGGTTGAACCTATAATTTGTTTTGTTTTGTTTTTTATTGTTCCATATTCCACATTTCAACAAATACATAAAACATAAACATCACAATACAAAAGCCTGGACGAATTGTCAAGTACAGCTTATAAGACGATAAAACATGTGAAATATGAGGAATCTACATAGAAGCATTGCTTGTAGGGTGTAGATTCCCAGATGCGGATGTGAGATTATTTCTTACTTGGTTATGTAATTAAAGGGATGACAATCTGTGAATTGGAGAAATATAAACGCCAAAAAGTAAAAAGAAAAATAACAAAACAAAGAAAACAATGTCCGCGGCACAGACTTCTTGAGAGTTGCGTGATCTCAATCGGAACAATCATAATCGGAACAATCATAAAACTAATTACGTTATCACGTACAGTGTGAATAATACGCAGTAAAGTTTAAAGAATACAGCTAAACTTTCATTGTTGTGCTTGTAAAACTTTTCTCTTTCTTTGCAGATTAATTTTTAAAGGGATGGCATAGTATAATTGGCTAAGGTGTGGATTCAGCTTTTAACTTTTTGCGATATGATCAAAAGCCCCTTTATGAAATGTTAAAGAGCATAATACTTCTATGAGAAATTCGAATTTTATTAGATGAAAATCTGTTTTGAAATGGCGAAGATATTCAAAAACAAAGTAAAACGAAGCAATCCTAATTAAAAATGGATCCATATTCTATTAGGAATAATTTCTTTGGGATATCTCAGCCATTTCAAAACCAATTTTCATCAAATAAACTTTGACTTCCCCTTAAAATTATATGCTCTTTCATATCTCATTTGAGTTTTCATTATCTGAAAAAAAAATCATCATCTAAAAACGTTGGAAACCTAACGCCCCATCTCAACCAAAACTGCACCATCCTTTTGACTCATCTGGTAAAATGTCCTTTGACAAGTTCATTGCAGCTGAGATTATTTACATGCACAGTAGCGTTAGATACTTAGCGTTGATGGGGGTGAAAGGGATCGACGTGTAATGGAGAGAGTGTCTAAAAGGTGTAATTTACCTCGGAGGAACGGGGCAGAGGTTGTTATACTCAACCTGCTGGTTGACAGACACGAAGGGGCGGATGTCGTCGAACAGCGCGGCGCGGTCCGGCGAAACCAGAAGATCACGCATGGCGTTTACTAGAGCGGCAACATCGCGGTCCCTGGATGTAAAGTTTGTGATAATGATAATGGATAAGACTCCCGACTCCTAATCGGAGGACCAGAGCTCGATTCTAGCCCAGAGCTGACGTCCTTGGACAATTATGTTTTTACGCATCACGCGTCCCTTTCGACCCAGGTGTATGAATGGGTACCTGGCAACGCAAGGGTAATAATAATGGTAGGGCACTCTGGTAGAGCAGATGCAACACTAAAGAAGCTACCCTGGATAGAGAAGACCTTCTTATTATCATAATTATTATTATTAGTAGTAGTAGTAGTAGTAGTAGTATTAGTATCATTATTATTATTATTATTATTATCATTATAATTATTATTATTATTATTATTATTATTATTATTATTATTAAGAAATACGAATAATGATGTTGATAAATGATGATAACAATAAAGATAATAATGATAATGGTCATAACAATTATGATGATAACACCAATAAGAATGATAATAACAATGATAATAACAAAATGTATAGAAGCAGAAGAAGAAGAAGAAGAAGAAAAAGAAAAACAGAATGAAGAACAAACGAACAAAGACAACAACAACTAGAGTAAAATTCCAATTTGCAACAAAGCTGGACTTACTCAGCCGCGGTAACCTCGTCAGTGTAGTAGTTCATTTCTTCTAGAGGGCCCTGTCATTGTCATGACCCCTGTTAGCATTGCTCTACTCCTCTTGGACAAGTGCGTTATCACATGTTTACCCAGAACTTACAAGATAAGTTATTATGGTACTAGCTTGTGCAATCTCGGTGAATCATTCCCTTTTTATCCGCATAGTTTCCATCCATTCCTGTTACCCTCGTGTAGTCCTTAAAATAATTGTGTGTCACAAAATTATTTTTTGAAAACAAATACTGAGTTTGAGTTTGAGTTTATTCATTTAACCACGGTAAAAAGCTTGGTTGCTATCAACTATAAGCTGTTTTTCAGCAAGGCCGTGAAATGATAACAAAACATAAAAATCATACAATGAAGAGAATGCAAAGAAAAAAAAAACACGAAATAACCATTACAAAGAAAAAATGAAAAATTCACAAAGTATACAATGTGTATTGAACAAAATGAATATTCGTGATATCAGAACTGGCCAGTTGTAATCGTATTGTACAACAACGGTTTAAGCGTCTGAATTAAAAACACCACAGGAAGCCGTCTGAGCGATACTTACTCCGCATACTTCTTGAGGCTGGAGTAGAGGCTTTGCTGCTCCCTCTCCAACTCCAGGACACTTTTCACCTGTTGACATGACATAACGGTTACCATGGTTACAATGGATCCGGCAGATATTAGACATCAGCTTTGGCAAACTTTCAAAAACAATGCAAAACCAAAAAACAATGTTTCTTTTCAAATAACAATATGGTCATTACGATGGCCATATCTTATTCATTGTGGCCTCTTCGTTGTTAGCACTGTAAGTGTAACATCAGAGCACCCTATTACCCAAATACCCCAGTGCTGAGAGTGGCGTGGGTAAAACATTTACCATAAGAATGACAACGAATACTGGCACTTGCCGGTATTCGAACTCAAGACCTCCGAATAAAATGAAATCAACTTTGTTTGTTTGTTTGATAGATACTTTATTTTCTGCAAATCAATATACATAAGTTACATAATCATGAAAATGCAGGAAATGTACAAAGTAAATTAAACGCAAAGTCGTTTGACTTGCATAAACCACGATACATATAAGTACATAATCATGAACATGTAGGACATAATTATGTAAAGTAAATTTAACACAGTCTTTTGACTTGCATAAACAACGATATGAAAGAAATTTAATATACAGTATGCATGTCTATGCAGCAGTGATAAGAATAACATTTATAGTTAAGAAACGATTATACAGAGGGCCGCCATTATAAGCATTGCTTGAAAAGATGGCCGGCCCGAGGAAAAGATAAGGACGTACTAAATTCGTAACAATATAAATTCTGCTGCGAAGGTAGCAGGGGAAAATAAACTCTGGTGTGTGATGGTGGTGGTGGTGAATGTGTGTGCAGGTGCTTGAGGGTGCACAATAGCAGATAGGCTGGAATTTAGAATAGTGAAATTGGTTTACTGAAAGAGGGGACGATATGCGCTGTTGCTATCAGGAGACCAACATTAGTTACAGGTTTATATTATTTATTTGTTTTTAGTTCATATTTGAAATATACTGTAATGAAATGTACTTCTTTAAGTTTGCTTTAAATGAAAACAAGGAGGCACACTGTTTCAACTCCTCAGGAAGAGTGTTCCATGTATCCGGACCTTGATGTCTAATCGACTTTTGAGCAAGTAAAAGCTTCGGATTACTTAAGTGAAAATCATGGGAACGACGGGTAGGGTATGAGTGAATATGGTCATTGGTTACTAGGGTATTATGAAAAAATGGTAATGCATTTCGAGTGTGTTTATACATAAATATGGCAGTTAGGTATAAATGTATATCATGGGCCTTCAAAGTTTTTAGGCGATAAAATATGGGGTCAGTGTGAGCCAAAAAATGTGAATGTGTGCATATACGAAGAGCCTTTTTCTGGAGAAGAAAAATTGTGTTCAGTTTTGTTTTGCTACTGTTGCCCCATAAAATATTACAGTACATTACATATGGTAAAAATAAAGTGTTGTATAACATAATTAAAGTTTGATCATTAATTAAATATTTTATTCTTCTTAAAACACCAGTTGCTTTAGATATTGCTGTTGTAATATTCTGAACATGAGTATTCCAAGTTAGATTGCTATCTAGGGTTACTCCTAGGAACTTGGTTGAATGTTTCTCAGCAATGTTTATATCATCAATAAAAATACTTTGAGGAAGGGTGGGTTGGGATTGCAACGTATGAAAGTGTATAAAACATGTCTTATCAATATTCAATGAAAGCTTATTACTTCTAAACCACTTCGAGATGTTGCTTAATTCCGTATTTAATGTGTCAACCAGTGTTACAATGTCCTTGTGGGAATAAAAAACATTGGTGTCGTCTGCAAATAAGATGAAATTTAAACGAGGAGAGGAGTTGATAATATCATTGATATAAATCAAAAAGAGTAGGGGCCCAAGGATAGATCCCTGAGGGACACCGCATGACACGTTTGAATATGTTGAGTGAGTGAATTTAAATACAACATATTGTTTTCGATGACGTAGATAACTTCTGAACCACGACAGAGTAATCCCTCTCACACCATAGTTATATAATTTTTCAAATAAAATATCATGATCAATAGTGTCAAACGCTTTACTAAGGTCCATAAAAACTCCAATTATGTGCTCCTTTTTAGAAAGCGCATCAATAATATTATCAACAGATTTAATTATAGCATAATCGGTAGAAAATCCTTTCCGAAAACCAAACTGATTCGCATTTAATATTTCATTTTCAATCATGAACGAGTGGAGACGCTTGTAAACTACTTTTTCTAAAATTTTCGATATTGCAGGTAACAATGAAATGGGTCTATAATTTTTCACCATTAAGGGATCTTCTCTTTTATGAATGGGGATAACTTTGGCCGTTTTGAAGGAGTCTGGATAATTTCCGTTGAGTAGGGATAAATTGAATATATGGGTGAGAGGGGCTGCTAGGGGGTAAATTATTTTTTTCAACAAATTCACACTTAAATTATCAGACCCACAGGATTTACTACATTTCAAAAATCGAACAGTATCAATAATTTCCGATTCATTAATTGGAGTAAAAAAAAAGAATTTTGATTACTTTCAAATAAATAATCTTTATAATTCTTTGTATCATTTGCAGGAATAGATGCTGCTAAAGAAGGACCAACATTAACAAAAAAATTGTTAAAAATATTTGCAATTTGGTCAGGATTGATAATAACATTATCGTTATGAGTAATGCTGTCAGGACATTCCGTAGGTTTCTTTTTGAGTATTTCATTAACAGTCCGCCAAAGAGCACTTTTATCATCCTTATTAGATTCGAGTTTATTTGAGATATATGATTTACGTGAGACTCGAATCAAGGTAGTTAATTTATTTCTATATGTTTTATACCTTTTCACATTTTCAGGAGTAGGTTTTCTCAAAGATATTTTATAAAGACGGTTTCGAGTGAGAATGGAACGTATAAGGCCTTGAGTAATCCAGGGTTGCCGAGCTTTTTTCCTTCCTTTTCTTTTGGGAGTTAAAGGAATGTGCTTATCACAATAATCTAATAATTTTTGTAAGAAAATTTCATAAGAAGAATTAACATCTTGGAGTTCAAAGACGTCATTCCATTGTTCTTCAAATAAATCTTGATTCAATGAATCAATATTATGTGGCGTTACATATCTATGCATTTTCAAATATTGTTTGGGTTGGTGACGTATTGGGGTTGTTACAGATTTATCATTTATCATAAAAATTGGTAGGTGATCGGATATATCTGAGTAAATAATGCCGTTCGTACAGGTTTCCGTTATTACGTTAGACATTATGTTATCTATTAATGTTTTGCTATGTGTGGTGTTATTTATTCTGGTAGGTTTATTGATGTGGGGATGCATTGAATTGGAAAATAATATGTCGTGGAAATGGGTAGGTTCCAATAAATCTATATTGTAATCTCCCATCAAGAAAATGGATTTTCTCTCTCCAAAGATTTCATTAACACAATGGTCGAAGTTATCAAAAAAAGATTGAATGTCATTTTGTGGAGGACGGTAAATAGTACCAACTATAATATTTTTTTTCATTTTCATTTAGGATTTCAATAAATAAACTTTCTGCTTCCTGAATACACAAATCAGTTCGAATTTTAAATTCAATTTGATTATTGACGTACATGGCAACCCCACCTCCTTTGCCATACTTTCTATCATTACGAATAAAATTGTAATTTTCAATGCCAAATAGGTCCGGGGAATTGGTGTGCAACCATGTCTCGGTAACTCCTATGACGGAAAATGGGAAATCATTGAGGGAACTTAAAAATAATTCAAATATTTCAAAATTTTTATTTAAACTTCTTATATTAAAATGAATTAAACTGAAATTAGCACAAATTTGATTTGCGGTATTGAAAGGAAATTGACTGTTAAATTCGTTGATAGTGAAGTATTGGCTTGTGTGGTTCACTAGCTGTTGGTCATCTATTCCAAAATCAAAATCCATTTACAATGAGTGACATTATGTGATAACTGCATATCGTGGTGCAACGTGGAGTGCAGTGCATATCGTATGCACGGGGTGTATACGATGAGGTGCATCGGTGCGTGGTGTGCTGTAACAAACTATAAAGGAGTAATTGAAACGAAATACTTAGAGCCAGAGTCAACATGATTACGTTACTACTAGTAGTCATAAAAAACAACAACAAACAAACAGGGGAACTTAGCTATAAATCTGCGTATAAATGCACATTTAACTATTATTCACCTCATTGAGTCCTCAATGCAAACTCTACCAAAACTCCTGCACTGGATTTACTATCATAAGAATAGAACATAAAATCTGGTTCACCTGTAACACACAAATGGAGCTCTTTGATAAGGGGTGTGAAACGTTGAAATGCGGTTATTTCAGATCATCCTGTATAATAATTGCTTTCGCAATTACACCGCATGCATACCAACCATTGACATTTTCTAAAGTTTCCGCTTTCGATGTAGTGCAGGTGTCTAGTCCAACATACAAAGCGTCACTTGTAGTAGTTCGTAAAATGAATCACCGGTTGTCTGTTGACCTGTGAAGAGGCCTACACTTAACATATTAAAGGACAAGTTCACCTTCATAAACATAAGGATTGAGAGAGTGTAGCAATATTAGTAGAACACATCATTGAAAGTTTGAGGAAAATCAGACAATCCGTTCAAAAGTTATGAATTTTTGAAGTTTTTTTTGCAGTACCCGCTGGATGACAAGACTACTGCAATGTATGAATAACTTAGATGTCACATGCGTACAACAATATAAGGAAAATATAAAGAGAATTTCACAAAATTCCATCTTTTGAAAAAAGTACACATTCCCCTGACTCGTTACCGATAAATGTTATGGGTAATATTATTCCCCCTGCCTTTAGAAAGAGGCAAGTCAATTGCTCTTTTATTATGCGAAAAAAGTGAAAATATGTTGAATTTTCTTTTATATTTTCTTTATACTGTTGTACGCATATGACTCACAAGCTGTAGTAGTCTCCTCATCCAGCGGTTCCAACACAAAAATTTAAAAAATTCATAACTTTTGCATCGATTGTCCAATTTTCCTCAAACTTTCACTGATGTGTTCTACTAATATTGTTGCATTTTCTCAATCCTTATGTTTATGAAGGTGAACTTGTCCTTTAAGGGTTAGTGACACTCCGGAGCACACCGCAGGGCCAACACGGTCAACCACCGGACCCCCCCCCCCCCCCCCACATGGTTTTATACCATATGAAAGGAGTGGAAGGGGGCCCGGCAGCCAACCACGCCGACCCCACAATGCACCCCAATGTGCACCATACCTTGACAATATATTACATCAGTAGAGGAAAAAGAAAAAAAAAATAAATATGTGGTTGCAATGCGCTGAATAAACTGAAGCACCATCACTTCGGGAGTTGACAGGAGAAATGCGGACATGCGTTAAACAGTACATAATGGATGGGCCTCCGCATTGCTAACGACTGTAACAGTATGTACGGATTGAAGTTGGGGTCGGATAAAAGACCGATTTGATTCTGCAATACACCCTACGACTATCAAACTTTGCCTCGTAAAACAAGAGAAAGAAAAAAGAATACAGACTTTACCATCTACTACGCAAACAGTTCGGAGATATTCAACATAGAAACTGTAGTTCATAAATACACCCGATTGTATGATGTAGTAATCAATAATGTGAATGGATACAATAGCGAGAAATTATAAAAAAACGCCGAACTGTGCCGTTGTTTAATTTTGTTTTGTTTTCAGTCTTGTCTTTGGGGCGACAGTAGTATCAACACATATGCTAGGTTAAGCTCACTAAACCGAGCGTCATACTAAAATTATCTATTTAAAACCTAATCACTGAATAAAATGTGATACCAATCGACCGGGGCTCAAGCTCTATTGCGGATATAGATAACCTGTCGACCAGTGTTTACTAAATACCTTAAAGAGGCAAAAATGTGTCCGATACCTGCCCGTACTGACTCAATACTACGTATACCAAATTTTTCATACTGAATTGACTGTTTAGCAACAAGAAAGATAATGGCAGTCGGAGTTTTTCTAATACGTATTCAGATCGAGGTGTTAATCGTGCAACATCTGGTAGACAGAAATTACCTCTTGGTATTTGTGCAAAAAGTTAGAATGAGCGCATTGACCGCAGTGACTCAGTACTGTGTATGCTACAATCATCTATGATACTCAAAGGACTGCCTATATAATCACAAGAATAATAATGACAGCTGGAGCTTCTTTTACACATATTTGGAGGCGTTAATCATGTATCAACTGGTGGGCAGGATTTTGTCCCTTGGTATGTGTACCAATAGTGAGAATGATGGTATTGACCGTATTGGCTCACTACTATGTATGTCAGCTTTTTCGTATTCAAGGATTGCCTAGCAACAAGAAACATAGAGTCAAACAGATCTTTTTAAACACACGGGGGTGTTAATCATACAACATCTGGTGCACATTAACTTAACCATTGGTATTTGTACCAGGAGTGAGAATGGGTATACAACGCTATGTAGCAACGTAATGGCAATTCAGAACAGGTTATTCTGACTACATAGCTTTTCGGGTGGTTGGTTTGAGGGCGCTATGTACTGTGAATAATAATTAAGGCGCCATTTCTTAAGTAATCTATATAACCATTTTCAATTTCTTACGTAATAATCCGTGTTTATCAATACAAAGTTAATGACAATTAAATGTACACTTGATTACCTCCTATCAATCCAACACATTTATGATTTACAGGTGTCCAACATAAAACTTCGGGGTCTAGAAATGACCCTTCTCCACAGAACTCTACATGCACCGCAGACAGAAGGCCTATGTACGCCGTAGCACAACAATACCACGGATCGCTGAGAAAAGAACTTGATTCAAATACAACATTATTCTAATCATCTATTATGGGGTGTATATATATATCAAAAACGGTTGATAACAAATACACAGTTAAACCTGGTTCATAAATAATGCAAAAACATAATACCAAAAGTATTAGTTTCCTTGAAGCATAAGGGGAGGGTGGGTTGGGGGTAACTTCAACTTTCAAAAATAAATACAATAGTTATACTTTGTAGGTGTTCATCATGGGATTTGGGGCGGGCTATACAAGATTGATGGCCTGGAGCACCGAGGTGCAATAAGCCTAGTTTCATTATAACATGGAGACCTGTATCCGATCTCTATAATTATGTTCATGAATGGTGTAAAAACAGGTGTCTGATACAGACGCACCACGAATCTTCATGTTCAATAAA